>NC_056731.1:361759897-361914897 GCF_019279795.1 Protopterus annectens | reverse complement strand
GGAGACCCAGAGCCTCAGGTAGCCCCACTGGGCGCCCCCTGCTCTTCTGAGACTTCCCCAAAGGCTCCCAATGAGGAAGTTCCCAGAAAGAGAGTGTGTAAGAGGGAGGCACTTGGACTCCCCACAGGAGTCATTGACATCTGACACTGACTTGGATGAGTCAAAAGGGTCCCCTCAATCCCCCTCTGAGGACATCTCCTTTGCGGAGATCCTTGAGATCCTTAGGCAGAGAGGTGATTGGCAGTCCAAAAACCCTACTGAGGATGAGTCGGTTCTTCTGAAGGCTTTTGGGTCTCAGCCTTCTACTTCTTGGGAGTCTCCACCCTATGATGAACTTATGCAACTGTCTCTCGTAGGGCATGGGAGTCTCTGGCGTCGATGGAGCCTGTCGGAGGCCGAATAAGTTTATCTCTGCCCCAGTGGATAAAACCTTCTTGTCTAAGGGAGTCCCTGTTGATGCCATGGTGGTGGCGGCAGCCACCAAAAAGGAATTGTCTGAAACTTCTGTATCTATCCGTCCTCCTAACAGAGATTCTAGGATCATGGATAGATATGGGAAATGCATGTTCAGTTCAGCGACTTTCACTCTTCGATCACTGAACTATCTGACCCATTTCACCAGACTGCAAAGAGATCTCCTTAAGGAGTTGGGAGTTACTCTTCAGGGTTCTGTAGCTGCAGGTGTCACTGACAAAGTTTCTGCCCAGCTTGCTACCCTTAATTCCAATGCAAACTCATCTATGCGTCTCTTATTATATGCAGCAGATGGGTCGAGTAGGGCTGCAGGAGCAGGGATTGCTCTTCGTAGGCATGCCTGGATGTGCCTCTGTTCCTTCGTGGAGCCCTTCAAGTCTTCATTCATAAATACCCCGTTTGGTGGCTCATCCTTGTTTGGGCCTAAGGTAAAGGAAACATTGACCAGGTGTGAACAGGAGGGAAAGACTCTGTCTGCCATCGGAGTCCATTTTTCTACCCCTACTCGGCCTTACTCCAATGGCCAAAGGGGAGGAAAGATGTGGTTCCATAAAGCCCAAGGAGCCTTTCAGGACACACGTGGAGAACCTTCCTCCAGGGGCAGAGGAGGAGGTAATAATGGAAGACGCCGTCCTAGTGGTAGAGGGGGTCCGCAACACCAGGGTGACAGAGATCATTTCTTTGGTCAGCCCTACCAGTGCTCCTGAGAGGAGGCCCAACTGTCCTGCTCTGGAGGCAGTCGGGGGTCGCTTATCTTTGTACCCAGAAGCCTGGCTAGATATTACAATTGACAGATGGGTACAAAGCATCATTTCCAGAGGGTATTTCATACCATTCTCCGCTCCACCCATTCCCATCTAGAGAATCCCAGACATTCCACCCAGTTACAGGGAACAACCACAGAGGTCCTCAAGTTGTTAGAAAAAAGAGTCATCCAGCCAGTCCCAGCAGAACAAACAGGATTCAGAATCTACTCAAGATTCTTTTTGGTTCCAAAGAAAACAGGGGACTGGAGACCCATTTTGGACCTCAGCAGACTGAACCAATTCATAAGAAAAGAGAAGTTTCGGATGGTCACACTTCAGTCCATACTTCCCTTTTTAGGGAAGGACAATTGGATGTACTCAATCAATCTCAAGGATGCGTACTACCATATGAAAATGGCCAGACCATCCAGAGATCATCTGCGTTTCTGGCTGGGAGCCAGTCATTACCAGTTTCGAGCCCTGTCCTTTGGTCTCACTACAGCCCCCAGACTGTTTACCAAATGTATGGCAGTGGTCACGGCTCACCTGAGGCATCTAGGGTTCCAGGTGTTTTCTTACCTAGACAATTGACTCCTTACCTCCACCACCAGGCATCCGCTGATTCAAGCAACAGAATCCACTCTGATACTCTGCAACCACTTAGGTATTACGATCAACTTTGAAAAGTCTGCCTTGTCGCCATCGCAGCATATCATCTTTATAGGGGCAGAGTTAGACACTTCAACCACCATTCTAAATCTTCCACTCAAAAGGGTATCAATTCTTCACCATCACATCACTTCCTTGGTGTCAAAGAACAGAGCTCCAGCTGCAGAAGTCTTTAAAGTACTAGGTTTGATGGCGGCAGCAATATTAGCCATTCCATTGGCGAGGAAGCATATGCGGATTCTTTAATGGCTCCTTTTCATGCAATGGTCTTACCAGGAATTGTCAGTGAACCATATGATTCTGATTACAAACTCTTGCAAGAGGGATCTTCAGTGGTGGTTGACATCTCTACATGTCACAATAGGACGCCCCTTTGTACTCCCCCCTCCAGTAGCCATTGTGACCACGGATGCTTCCCTGATAGGGTGGGGGCGGCATTTTCAGAGAAAGACTGCCCAAGGCACATAGACAGATCAAGAGTCACATCTGCATATCAATGTTCTGGAGATGAGAGCAGTACTTCTGGCATTGCAGTACTTTCAGGACTCTCTTCCTCTAGGGACAATTGCAATACAGACAGACAACATGTCAGTGGTCTGGTACTTAAACAAACAGGATGGGACCAAATCTTACCCCCTTTACCGAGAAGCCCTCAGAGTATGGCAATGGGCTGTGTCATCCCAGCGCTTTCTGTTAGCAACGCACATCCTGGGGAGATCCAACATGATAGCGGACAAGCTGAGCAGGGCAATTTTGTTGACCCACGAGTGGTCCCTCAAACAAGAGATTGCAGACAGGATTTTCTGCAAATGGGGCCAGCCTTGCTGCAATCTTTTTGCCAGTCATATCAACACCAAATGCAGAAGCTACTTTGCCCTGATACCCCCTCCGGGAGAACCCCCGAGGGATGCACTCGTACACGGTTGGCCTCCGGGTGTCCTCTATGCATTTTCCCCAATTCCACTGATACCCAGATTTTTACAGAAAGCAGTCACTGGGAAGGATTGTCATTCCTATAGCCCCTCATTGGCCTCAGCAGATTTGGTTTCCATTTCTTTACCATCATCTCTTGGAGGATCCATGGATCCTGGACCCAGTTCCGACCTTCTGACTCACTCGTCAGGGGACCTCCATCCTTCCTTGCAGTCACTGAAGCTAACTGCTTGGCTGCTCCAGTTCCCCGTATAGCCAGGCTTCATAATCTTTGATATGACACAAGTCAAATTTTGTTGGCCTCCCAGAAACCTTCCACCAGAAAATTGTGTCATAGTAAGTGAAAGAGATTTTCCATTTGGGCTTCTAACAAGAACCTTGACCCTTACAAAGCTCCATTGACTGAGGTTTTTCACAAAGGAGCAGCAGCGGTGACCGTTAGGGACCAGTTAGCAGCCATATCTAATTTTCATCTAGGTATTGATGGACTAAATATTATGCAACACCAGTTATCCAAGGCCTTCCTCAAAGGTACCTTTCACATGAGGCCTCCAGTGAAGACTCCTTATTCTCCCTGGAGTTTGAATTTCATGCTATCCCATATTTTTCTTCCTCCCTTTGAACCAGCATCATCTAGTGAGCTCAAGTTTCTGTCTTGGAAAACAAATTTTCTAGTGGCCATTGCTTCTGCCTGCAGGGTGTCAGAGCTTCAGGCATTATCTATCAAGCCCCCCTATATGATTTTTCATCCTGACATAGTATCCCTTAGAACTAATCCTTCCTTTTTGCCTAATGTATGTTCTGAGACAAACCTCAACCAAGTTATTGAGTTGCCCGTGTTTTTCCCCAACCATGCCAACAAATTAGAATACATGCTGCGCAAACTTGATATTCGCAGACAGCTTAGATATTATCTGGACAGAACAAAAGACTTCAGAAAGTCAGACCAGCTTTTTGTTTCATTCTCTGAAGCCAGAAAAGGCAGATCAGTGGCTAAAACAACCCTTTCTAAGTGGCTTTTGGATTGTATTACCTACACTTACTCATCTGCTAATAGGTCTACTTCTTCGGCCTTTCAAGCCAAGTTACCCCTTGGTAATATCTGTGCTGCAGCCACTTGGTCTAAGCCTCACACTTTTATCACTCATTACAAAGTGGACAGGGCTTCTTTTGTTTCTATGGTCCTGAAAAATGTACTCCCGTGAGCCACCCAGGCTTTAGGGTGCTAGGGACGCTACCCATCACTGATGAATGAACAGCGAGATTGAACAACTTCACATAAAGAAGTTATGTATTCACCATAACATTCCATGTGAGTTGTTCCATCTCGCCTTCATTCTCATGTCCTTCCCTCCTTCCCCCACCTTGCTGACAGTTGACCTGGAGGCTGACTTCATCCTGGTTTTTCAATGTTCTTCCTCACTGGGGAGATTAGTCCTCTTTCTAGGGTATGGTACTCGCAGCAAACAAGATCTGATGTAATTCCAGCAGTGCATCTTGGGATAAGGGGCTTGGTCTTGAGTTACTGGTAATCTTTGAGCTTTGCTAAATGGCCGTGTCAGAGCAGAGGATTGGCTCTGAACCCATCAGTGATGAATGAAGGCGAGATGGAACAACTCACATGGAACGTTATGGTGAGTACATAACTTCTTTTTATTAGTCTGAATAATTGTATGATTTAATGGCTGCAATAATAGTAATAATAATAATAGTAATAATAATAGCAACCAGAAATATCAAATGTAAGAGTCAAAAGAACTATGTAGTTGATTAAAAGGAGGTAAATTACTTAGATTTGTCTTCCTGAAAATCAGGATATAATTACAGATGTTCTTCGTGTTTCATTGTTGCAGTCATCACACTTGGGTCATCTGCCTCCAAGCAGCTCTCAGTCGGCCTAAATACCAGTGTCTTGGGATTTCTGGTTCGGATGCTGTTGCCTCTTACATGATGTCAGGTAATCAGTGGTATAAAACATGCAGCCTATGCTATTACATCAGTCTTTCTTGATGTGAAGGGGATCCTTTTTTCTTGCTCTAACCGATGTCAGAAAAAGTTAACAATTGTCTTGCCTGTGGAAAGCAAATACCTCACAGAGAATTTCATTCGTACTGCGTCACCTGTTTAGGCCCAGACCATGACGTCCCTCGCTGTCGGTTTTGTGCATTGTTTAATGCCCGAACTGTTCGTCGTTGGGCTATCTTAATTCTTTCGCTCTCGTTCTCCGTATTCTAAAATGGCTTTGATAAGCCAACCAACTACCGATCTTCCAAAAAAATGTAAAGATAAAGACAGAGACAGACCGCATAGGTCCAAAACTGCTGACGACACTTCCATTAAGTTAGTCGGCAGTCCGCTGGTACTCAGTGAGGCATGTTTGCAGCCCCTGATGCCCGCTTCTACAGATTCACAGGCCTCTGCTGAGACCCATTCGGAGTCCGGTATGCTGCAAGATGCTTCTTCAACTATGGAACCTGTGGATGTATCTACCTTGGATGGGTCCAGAGCCGCTGTGCAGGCACCAGCTTCTAAGGGTGTATTCTGACCTACCGATGGTTGTATTAAACCGTCAACTTCATTTTTAGCTAAAACTACTAACTTTCTCAGGCCCAGAGTTCACACTACTCCTAGAAAACCGACAATCAAAGCGCATGTTCAAGCTCCCATGCCACAAAAACAAATGCTTAGAATGGCTGAAGACCTTATTACTTTAATTAGGGGAAGCCAGCCTTCCCCTGCTAAAAGACAAAGAATTGAGTTTCCTTCTGATTCTACAGACCAGGAGTCCGATGACTCTGACCGTTCTGATTACCAGGTAAACCCTTATCAACCTATGAGGATTCAGATGCAGAGGACTCCATTCCATCTGCCTCCCCTCCAGAGGATTTTTCTTTTGGTGAAACCTTGCATACTTTAAGAGAGCATTTCCGCTTGGAATTCCAGGACTATCCTCAGTCCAAAAAGTGACTCAGAGAATTTTTAGAGTTGCCTCAGCACAGGCCTCTAGCTATACCCCCTCTCCTGGATATTGTAGATGATGTCTTCATGGAATCCAGTCTTACTCCAGACACTTTACCACTGGCCCCTAGAAAACCTGACAGGTACTACAGAGTACCTTATTCTCACAAATTTCTCTTTAGGAATCCTACTGCGGATCCTGAGACAATTTCCCAGGGACCTAAAGGCATTAAGGCTACTACAGTCAAAAACCCTACCCCTTCAGACAGGGATTCCAGAGCTTCAGACAGATGGGGTAAGAAGGTATATACCTCTGCAACTCTGGCCATCAGAGCATTGAATTGCCAGTTTCACATGCTGAAGTACCAGCAGCATATTATGGAACTAATTAAACAAAAAATGGTATTACTTCCTGATTGTGCAGAAAATAATGATTTACAGGAGTTAATGCATTCTGCAAACCAAGTTAGTAAACATACTTTACAGTGTGGTTTTGATGCCCTAGAAGCATCTTTGCAGGGCCAGGGCTGCAGTCACTGGGCCTGTACTGAGAAGGCATGCTTGGCTGAAGGAACAATTCTTGCCAGATCATGCCAAATCAAAATTATTAGACACTCCTTTAAATCAGGACCGTTTGTTTGGAACCAAAGCAGACGAAGTTCTTAAAAAGATGGCGGAAAAAGCTAAATCTATGCAAACTGTCAAAGAATTCTTACCGGTGCAGCCACTTAGATTCAGTAGACATTGGCCTTCTAAAATCTGGTCCTTTCCAGCCCCTTCCAGGCCTTCTCAATCCAAACCCTGGAGAAACAGACCACCTAGAGTACAGTCTCAGGGTATGCAGATATCTAAACAATGGAGTGCTCCCACCTCAAAAACAGGGAGTGGTAAGCCACCCCCTTATAGAAAAAGTTCACAATGACTTTTCAATTATCCTTCCCAGCCATGCCCAATTACTTGCTCCCCTAGGAGGAAAACTTGTTCTTCATACAAAAAACTGGATGTCCATTACTCAGGACCGATGGGTTCTAAACATTGTATCCCAGGGATACAGATTTTACTTCCATTCACTGCCAACCCCAAATGGGTTTCCAGACGTTCCTCTAAACCAGTGGGCAGAGACTCAAAAGCAAGTACTTTCCCTTCTCAATATCAGGGCTATTCAACCTGTTCCAGTAGAACAAAGGGGACAGGGTTTCTACTCCAGACTGTTCCTGGTGCTCAGAAAAGAGGTCTGTTGGTGCCCTATCCTGGATCTATCAATTCTCAACACCTTTCTGGTAGTCCCAAAATTCAAAATGCTTACCCTGCAACAGCTTCTCCCTATGCTAGCCAAGGATGCCTGGTTAGTCACCTTAGACTTAAAAGAAGCTTATCTGCACATTCCCATAACGGGGTTTCGCAGGAAATATTTACATTTCAGGGCAGGCTCTATGCACTATCAGTTCTTTGCACTTCCCTTTGGCTTATCTACTGTGCCCAGAGTATTCACAAAGTGCCTGGCTCCGGCCATTGCATACTGCAGGCAGAGAAATATTAAAAATTTCCCATACCTAGATGACTGCCTGATTCAGGCGGACAGTCAGGAATTGCTACTTAAGCACCTGACATTTGTAAAAAGACTCCTAACTTCTTTGGGGCACACCATCAATGAAAAGAAATCACAACTGATGCCCAGTCAAAAAATTGTATTCCCGGGAGCAAGCTTGGACACAACTTCCCAGATGGCATACCTCACTCCAGAAAAGCAGAACAAATGGCCATCAAAACCCAGCTATCTGCAAGGAAAATACTGCAAGCCCTAGGGTTCATGGCCTCATGCATCCTGCTAATTCCATATGCAAGACTGCATATGAGGAAACTTCAGTGGTACTTAAAATGTCTTTGGTGTCAACATTCTCAGGACCTGGAAACAGTGATTCCTATCATACCTTGTCTCAGGGCAGAGTTCCTTTGGTGGGCAGAAGCATGCAACCACAACAAGGGACTGCCCTTCACTGAATCCCTCGCCGCCCATACCCTGACAACAGATGCATCAGACTATGCATGGGGGCTCACATGACAGGCAAATGCATTCAAGGCAAGTGGAGCCCAGGACAAATTCTCCTGCATATCAATCAAAAAGAGATGCTAGCTGTACAGAATGCTCTGACAGCCTTCAAATACCTAACTCTTCTAGGACAGCTGCTGATAAAGACAGACAACATCACAGTTAAATGGTACATAAACAAACAGGGGGAACCCATTCCTACCCACTCTGCAGGTTAGCCATGGCCCTGTGGAACACAGCCTTGAGCAACCAAGTGCACCTACAAGCTCAGTTCCTGCCAGGCAAACAAAATTCACTGGCAGACAACTTAAGCAGACATCTACTGGACCCACACGAGTGGAAATTGGAGCCCAACTCCTTCAAACGTCTAATCCAGAGGTGGGGGACACCAGAGGTGGACCTCTTTGCCTCCCCTGAGAACCACCATTTGAGCAAATTCTGCACCAGAAACCTCACAGCAGGTCCTGGAAGGTGGATGCCCTATCCTTCACATGGGAAAACCTCTCAATTTATGCCTTTCCCCCTCTGCCCCTCCTCTCAAAAGTACTACTCAAGATCAAACAGGACAGACCAAAGGCAATTCTTATTGCCCCAGACTGGCCACACCAGCACTGGTACCCACTCCTATGCAGTCTGGCAACAGTGCCACCCTGGCACCTACATCAGACAGCTTCCCTGCTGTCTCAGCAGGAGGGACAGGTTTTGCATCCACAGTTGCAAACCCTAAACCTTGCAGCCTGGCTTATACCCTGAATACACCACCAGCAACCCTCAGTAAACAGGTGCTGGACATCATTCTTGAGGCCAGAAGGCCTAGTACTAGGAAATCCTATGCTGAAAAGTGGAAAGATATCGTTCTTGGAATCAGACTCAAGGAAAGGACACAGCAGTGCCCTCCTTACTTCAAATCCTGGATTGCCTAGCAGAGCTGCTCCACAGAGGCCTAGCACACTGCATCCATTTCTGCTACAATCACCGTGGAAAACCTACCCCACAGGGGATCAGAGGAAATTCCACTAGGGCTACTTCCAGCACTACAGCATTTCTCACTGGAGTCCCTAGCAGGGACATTCTAGAAGTTGCAACCTGGAGTTCTGTACACACCTTCACCAAGCATTACCACTTACCTATTTTTTCTAAGTCCAGAACTGGATTTGCTACAGCAGTCTTATAGGGCCTGCTAGCCAGCCCTAACACGTCTTGACTGCCTCCTCCCTTCCTCAGCTTGAGAATCAACCCAAGTGTGATGACTGCAACAGTGAAACATGAAGAACATAGTACAGTTGTGTACACTTACCATAAATGTAGATGTTCAAGTGTATTTACTGTTGCAGTCCTGGTTTCCTTCCCTCCAGCCCCTGGTTTCTCTATTCTTTCTGCCTATCCTCTTTGTGGCCATTTTCTATGGCAATGGTATTTACTTTTTACTGGTGGTGTTCCACACCATATAATAGCTTCCTATTTTGGGGGCTGCTGACATTTGGGGCAAGATAAACTGATGTAATGGCATCGGCTGCATGTTTTATACCCCTGACAACCTGACGTCATGAAAGAGGCAACAGCATCCGACGCAGAAATCCAAAGACTCTGATATTCGGGCCGACTGAGGGCTACCTGCAGGCAGATAATGCAGGTGTGATGACTGCAACAGTGAATACACTCAAACATCTACATTTATGATAAGTGTACACAACTGTACTTTTAGAGGCATAATGTCTGACTCCATATCCTTTAGGGACAGTTCATTTTTCCCATAAAGTGTAGCTTTGAATTTTGCTTTACTGTAATGTGTGTACAGTCTAGAGCATAACCAGGCATATTCTTGATAAAGCATGGTTTATCTTTTTTTAAACAATTTCATCACTGCAGTGGGATGTCGTAGAGTTTACATTTAACAAATATAATATGTACAATGGTGTTGTTTAGTTAATTAGAGTTTTATAAATTATTGTTTCCATAATGCTTGTATGGCTAGTGTGTGTGTGTGTGTGTGTGTGTGTGTGTGTGTGTGTGTGTGTATATGTATTTATATATATATATATATATATATATATATATATGTATTTATATATATATATATTTTTTTTTTTTTGCTTATAATGAATTTATCAATATATTTTAACACATTACCTTGTTTAGAAAGTAATTGACTAGGTCATGGCAAAATGTCTGAGGAAGAAAAAAGCACTTAGCTTAAGCATTAAAAGCCACTTACAAAAAAAATTATTAATTTTCAGCAGAAAGACTAAGAAAAAAACAGCTGTATACCTCAGACTCTTACTTAAATAAAGGAGAGACATAAATGGATGACAAGTATCCAGTTATATTCAGTAACTGACTATAACTGCTATATGGATATAGGTGTAGTCTGTATGAATACCATGTTGGGTCTCCCCTGAAAGAAGGCTGCTAACAATGGGGCTAACCTGGTTAACAGAGGATAAATAAATAAATAATAGTAAAAATATTACGGTTGTCTGTCTTAATACATTACGTTGATAATGCTTGATTACATGATTGCAGCTGGAGGTGAGCAGTTTATAGATCTACAGAAAATGTCCTTATTTTGAGAAACTTTAAGCAATGCAGGGTTGAGAGCAAGTTTGCTTCTCATTGAAAATGTACAGTAATGAAATGAATAAGTAAGTGTGAAATACTGTTTAAAATAACAGAGAATAACATTTGGCATGGTGTGGTCATTGGTCATTAAAGTCTCTGTCCCCTTAAACTCTGTTATGAAGCTGTCTTGTCAGAGTGGACGAGGTCAGTCTACATTAATTCTGTCATGCTTGCATACTTCTTAAAGGTGTGGCTTGACTGCTGTGTGTGTTTGGGATAGTACATGTGATAGCTACAGTTTTGTCTGATTCATGCCACATCAGACTCATTGCTGCACCCTTACTCAAACTGTTTGAGTTGGATAACACTAATTGCATTCTCGTTTTCAGGTTTGCAGCCATTTCCTCCTAATTTGCTACATTCTTCCCAACTTATATGCAGCTGCCATAACTGTATGTTCTGTTTTCTTGTGTCTGAACTGTAATGCGTTAGCCAAATGCTAGAAAATATGCAGCTGGCCAAAGTATGTTTTGTCTGAATGAAAGGGGTTTGTTTTAGCCACTAAGCACAGTGAACTTGGTATGCAGGAGTGAAGCGACCTGCGAGGGGATGCTGGGAGAAGGGGGTTCTGCCCCACAGAAAAAGTCAGTGGGGCCAAAAAATCTAGTGATCATATACTGTTGACTGCCACAGTTTTCAGTGAAACTGCTTCAGACTTCTGACTTGCAGTGTTTCCTCAGTATCTATGCTGCCAGACTGTGGCAGGTCACTACTAGTGCCCCAAAGGAATCTCCAACTCAAAATATTTTTTTTTCTTTAAGGGTCCATCTGCTTCAGCTGTCCACTTGTTCTTGTGGCCCCACCAAACTGTGTTGTGATATTTCAGTTGCTTGATTATGCCCTGTCTACTCTCCTTCCTTTGTCTTTTTCTTTCTCTATACTTTCTCTTCAGTATTTTTTACATGTACACTTTCAGCCTTTTATCTTCATTCTGTCTTGCACCTTCCTATACACTGGTCTGTGTCTTGAGCAGAAGAGTGCATTTTGTATTTCCTTTTGTAGGATTCTTGACCAGCTTTGTTGTTTGTTTATTCCAGGTCCTTTCACTAAGCAGTTCCTCTAGGCATGTTTTTTTTTTTTCTTGGAGTCTATATATCACATTTTCATACGGCAGCTTATTTATGCCTTCCTGCCTTATCAAAAATTAATCTTGTTTTGATTAAACAGTATAGCTGCCAGCAATTTTTATTTTTCTTAATTGCAAGTACAGGTAGACCTTCAGTAATCCGGCACCATTGAGACCTGAGGAGTGCCGAATTAGTGAAGATTCCAGATAACAGAAAGATCAGTTATTCTTACTCTAATGCAACAGTTGTGGTTTATTGACATATAGAACTCTCAGGTGTAGCTTTGCCAGCTCACGTCTTGGGGGTCTTTCAGCATCTATAGTCAATGTTAAGCAAACTTTTGCCTATGGTATGGACTCTGAATGTACCGTGTCACATGCACGAGATGCATTTCCAGATTAGTGAAGGAGCCGGATTACAGGGAGGTGGGTTAGTGAAGGTCTAGCGGTATTTATAGTGCACAGCAATAAAAAAAGAAAGAAATGTGAGCATCCCACCCACACACACGTGTTGATAAGGGAATGAAGTAATTTTGCATGGAGTGGATGGATTCTTCTGAGACCACTTTACGATACCACTGTACCACTAAAGACCAGTGGAGGACACTCATAAAGTATCTGGCAAGTGGGATCATAAGAATTGTGGGTGCCATAAGACCCAATAATTGAATAGTCACACTTGCTGGGGGACTTAACCCCATGTTGATATTTTCTAATACTCATATTGTTGAAGGAAGTTAAGGATTTTTTTTTTCTGATTGGAGGAGAAAGCTAATCCCATACTTGGGAAGTGCTGTGTAATGTTTTTGTAATTTTTCTTATTGACATTTAGTTTTATAATTAGGTTCCTTGAGCTGGTGTTAGATGAGAAACAATGCATTAATTCCAGGCACAGACTTTCAAATTTAAACAGATCAGACATTGCCTTGTTGACCAGACAGCGGTCACCTGTTATCAGCCTATAAGGATCAGAATATAATGACATTACCTGAAGCCTTTCTGAACAGTTCAAACTTTCCATCCCTGAGATGTTTTTAATAATGAATTTCACCATTTCAAGTTTTTTTTTAGATATTTTGTTTGAAGACTGCTGAAAAGAGCACTATAAATCAAATCAGTGTGCTGTGAAGTAGTACATGATCTCAGAAGGATAGTCCAAAAAAGAAGCAGTCCCACTATATTAGCTGTGTGGGACACCGCTGCTAACTCCTTTCAGGATCGACAAGTAAGACCTCACCCTGACTTGTTGAATCCCATTACTTAACCAGTGTTTCATCCATTTAATTGCATGTGGATTAGCACTTAATATTATCTCCTTGTGTGGAATAGTTTAAAAAGTCTTAGCAAGTTCAAGGTAAATCAGTCTGCACTATCAGCCTTTCACTAAGTTCTGCTTTTAATTATGCCATAAAATTCAAAACACATGATTTCTGTGGTTTACAATCAATATGTTGAACATGGCTTATGTGCAAGTTAGTTGTGCTGGAGTCAGAATGCAGAAAACCATTTGCGAGACGGTTGCAATGTTGACTCCGGAAGACCAAAGACCAGTACAGTGCGGATCTGGAGATTTACCCCTTTCCACACTGTAGTGCGATCTTGGAGTTGAAATATATAAGTGTCAGGGGCTGTGGGGTGCAGCCCCTCACATGGGGTGGTGGAGGGGGCTTTCCCCCCTACAGAAAATGACTGTCATTGGATTGTAGTATGGACACCAGACTGCAGGAGTCAAATTTGACTTTGAATGCTTTGGTATCCGATCTTTTATGCTATTTACTATTGTGAATATCGAACATGATGTTTGATGTTTCAGTAGTAAATCGATTTCGGCATGTCAAATCCATGCTGGTCTAATGTTGTCTATTTTTGTCCAGTTCAACTGTGGATTGTTGGATCTGACCTGATCTGACCTTGGCAGTGATCTTGAAGCTTTTTGTTTCCAAGGTTCTGACTCCTTCCCTACCCATAGTTCCCCTGGTCTCCAACCTACTACCTTAGATCTTGTTAACCTCCTGAAGTGTTTGGTTGTGCATCCAAGGGCTCCTTGATTGTGTTTCCTTTGTGGTACTTTTTCTCCAACTCCTACCTTACCAAGGGAGTTTTAATCTCTCAAGTTCTTATGTTATAGAAGTGTTTAGTATATTTATATAGTTACTCACAGATAAGGTTAGTTGGCCAATTGTTATTGTGTGTATTTGCCCTTTTTCCTCATGGCTGATGGACAGTGTTTTAAAAAGTGCATAGAGTGTGGGCATAAGCTGCCCACCCAGGACCCACAATCCCAGTGTGTATATTGTTTAAGGGCAGCTCATTTGGTTATTTCTTGCCAAGCCTGAGATTCTTTCATTGCTCAGGCTTTACAGACTTGATGTGAGAAATTGATCGTTAAAGGACTTCTTCCTCCCCAGACAGGGACTGCCATCCTTACATCTTCTTCTTTCACTTTATCTCCCAGAACCAAGGACATAAACACTAGGGAGAAAAATAGATACTGGCAAGGAGAAACATAAAAGAAGTCAAAAGAGAAAGGGTACTCAAAGAAGTCCTGTAAGAGGTCTCTGGATCCTTCCCAGTCATCAGAATTGGATCCAAAGATACCGAGGCTATTGAAGCTGACAGTCTGTCAGCACCATATGTCTCCATCTCAGCCCTGGCTCTCACTGGAACCGGTCAGCCCCAGACATCACTGTCCTATTCCTCAGGAGAAGAGCTACTCATAACTACCATCGGTGGCATCATAGTCCAGGTCTTCAAGGAGACTGACTGAACTGGATATCGACAGAATGATGAGAAAATTTCTCAGGGTGCAGATTCAGTTCAGGGTTTTCTCTGTACCATCTTCTGGGAATGGTCCATCTACTTCTCAGGGGAATTTAATAAAGCCTATATGGTATTTTTACCGTGCAGGTATCGTGGCACAATGCTTACATGAAAGTAAGCAGCTGTGCGATCCAGTAAGTACTGCTGAACGGCGCGCATAAACATGCAACATGGGAAGTTCTGTGGCATGCAAATCACCTCATAAAGAGATGAATCTCTTACAAATGAGACAAGTAGAGTGATCCAGCAAGCAGATAGGCATCCCTGCAGACGCCGTGTTGGTGTCCGTAGTGCACACAGAAAACTTCTATGTACAGGATTTCAAACAGACAACAGGGGCTGTAAAAATGCAGGTAGATGTACAGAAGTGCTATAGCACATATAGATATAGATAGAAATTATCCACCGTGTGTCCAAAAACATAAGAGACATAAGTTAAAATAATTTTATTTTTTTTTCAATGATCTGGTCATGTTTGCGCAGTGCACCACAGTGCTCAAACATGCTTTTATGAAAAAAAAAAAAGAGTGGAAAAAACACAGTTAATAGTATGTGACAGAAATGTATTATAGGACCCTGCATGGAGTATCTACAGTGGTGGAATGGTGCTGTTGCTAGTGAGGTAGGGCCTGGAACCGTGTAGTTTCCTAGTTGTGTCCACGGATCCCTATGCAAATAAGGTGGGGTTACCGAATAGCACAAAAGGGTATCAATGTCTGCATATCCCTTCCGTGTAGGCACAGAACTGGTTATTGTCCACAGAGCAGGTAGCTAACAACAGGAGGGGGTGTGTCTGAGGACTTGTAAGCTCATTGGAGCTCAACTGCACCTATTTGCATGGCATGCCACTGTGCTCAGCAGGGGATGTGTATACTGGCTGCTAAGCTTTGATGTTATGTTGTCCTATCTCGCCGTAATTCTTGCTGGTTGGGTTCAGAGCCATTCATGGCTACAACTCGGCTGAATACTAAAGCTCGAGAGCTTCCATTGGCTCGAGGCTAACCCATATCCCATGATGCTCTAGGCCATATCCCCAGATCTCGTTTGCCGCTCAAGTGATTGAGAAGTGCTCCTGCTGGCTTGTTGGCTAAGTATAGGTTTTCTAATTCTATTTGTCTAATTTTTTTCTGTCCATACTACCTTTCTTTCTAGATCATTAGTTTTCATGTATTCTGCATTAGGTTATTGTAGTAGTTAGTTTTTCCCCCTTCCTAACTACCGGTGAGAATTTTGTTTAACTTAGGGGGCTCTTGTGTCCACCTCCCCTTAAGGTTAGAATCCGTTTGAGTTAGAGGATTCTTCTACCGTTACCTTTCTTTTTCTTGGTGTTGCACTCTTGTTATATATAAAAAAACAGTATATATATACTTGTAATTTTTCTTCACTGTAGTTTATAGTGGTAGTTACAATTTGTTGTGTGTGTTTTTGCAGTTATAGCCTTTGTCTTGGTAGTTAGTTAGTTAGTTAGTTAGTTAGTTAATTTGTTTGGTTGTAGTAATAGACAGGATGTCTAAGATTAAGGATAAAGAACACAGGGAGCATAGGCATTCAGGGTTCAAGAAGTGTGATAAATGCACTCAAAAGATGTCTCTCATGGATGGGCACATGAGTTGCGTTTACTGCCTTGGTGCCATCCATTTACAGGACCGCTGTACCATATGTCATGAATTCAGTAGCAGGGTGCTCCATGAGAGAAAGAATAAGTTGATGGAAAGGGGTTTATTAAAAGGGCCTTTTCAGGAATCTTTAGATACCTCCCAGAGCTCCAAATCTTCCTCCCCTTCTTTAACCCAGACTAAATCACCGAAAAGACTGGCTACTACAGCTCCGGTTTTGGAGCAACCAAAGAAAATTGTATTATTGGAACCGAGGGCTCTCTATTCTGGCAAGTCTGGAATGAAGGAATCCTCTCTGGCACCTAGAGTGTCCATGGAGCTGATAGAGATATCAAGGGGACGGTCTCCTTTATTGGAGCCGATATCTCCAACACTGAGATTTCCTATTTTAGAGAGAGGCAGATCTCCTTCCTTGTCCACCCGTTCTTCCAGGAGTTTATCTGATGATGACATGGAGCAGGTGGTGAAGAGATTGCTCCAAACACTGGCCCTGGCTAAAATCTTGTCATCTCTGGTCCCAAGGGAATCGGAGCCACCCCATTCAACACCTGCCTTTTTGATTCCTCCTCTGATCACCATGGAGTCTTCAGAGCCAGAGAGATTGGATCCGATGGTAGTGGAGCTGTCAGCACCGAGGCCACCTTTGGAATCTTCAGTTCTGACCTTGACTCTGATGTCCTTGGCTCTTTCAGATGTCAAGGAATCTAGGAGCTCACGCTCGCTAGTCGGGTCTGGGGAGGAGAGTCCACACAAACAATTGTCCGATCCAACTCTACCTCTCGGTGCCTCGGCTAAGTTTTGCTCGGCTCCTACCTCAGTTTCAGAGCCACCAGCTCCACCTCAGAATTGACCTTCTCTCTCTTCGGAGTGGAAAGTCCCTTCGGAGCAGGGCAGGGGGGCTTTTGAACTGATGGAGAGGGTGCTGTCAACCCAGACAGCCCCACTCTCGGAGCCAACTTCTCGTCCCTCCCAGGTGCCAGTGTCTGTCTCCTCACCACTGCCCCCTCCCAAGCATAGAGACCCAGAACCCCAAGAGGCCCCTGCAGGTGGCATTGCCTCTTCCGAAACGTCTCTGGAGAACCCCTCTGAAGAAGTCCCTGGGAAGAGAATGTGCAACAGGAAGCACATAGACTCCCCTGAGTCTGTCACTTCTGATAATGATTTGGATGACTCTGAAGGGTCCCCACAGTCCCCCTCTGAAGATTTCTCTTTCTCCGACATCCTTGAGATCCTGAAACAGAGGGGTGGCTGGAAGCCCATCAACCCTTCAGACCATGAATCGGTATACCTGGAGGTTTTAGGTCTCCCCTTTCCACCTCCTGGGTGACTCCCCCATTTGACCAACTATTGGGTGTCATCTCTTGTAAGGCCTGGACATCGCCTGATACAGTGGAGCCTGTTCCGAGGAGGCCTAACACATTTATTACTGCTCCCTCAGAGAAGGAATCCTCTCTGGCACCTAGACTGTCCATGGAGCTGATAGAGATATCAAGGGGATGGTCTCCTTTATTGGAGCCGATATCTCCAACACTGAGATTTCCTATTTTAGAGAGAGGCAGATCTCCTTCCTTGTCCACCCGTTCTTCCAGGAGTTTATCTGATGATGACATGGAGCAGTGGTGAAGAGATTGCTCAAACACTGGACCTGGCTAAAATCTTGTCATCTCTGGTCCCAAGGGAATCGGAGCCACCCCATCCAACACCTGCCTTTTTGATTCCTCCTCTGATCACCATGGAGTCTTCAGAGCCAGAGAGATTGGATCCGATGGTAGTGGAGCTGTCAGCACCGAGGCCACCTTTGGAATCTTCAGTTCTGACCTTGACTCTGATGTCCTTGGCTCTTTCAGATGTCAAGGAATCTAGGAGCTCACGCTCGCTAGTCGGGTCTGGGGAGGAGAATCCACACAAACAATTGTCGATCAACTCTACCTCTCGGTGCCTCGGCTAAGTTTTGCTCGGCTCCTACCTCAGTTTCAGAGCCACCAGCTCCACCTCAGAATTGACCTTCTCTCTCTTCGGAGTGGAAAGTCCCTTCGGAGCAGGGCAGAGGGGCTTTTGAACTGATGGAGAGGGTGCTGTCAGCAGACAGCCCCACTCTCGGAGCCAACTTCTCGTCCCTCCCAGGTGCCAGTGTCTGTCTCCTCACCACTGCCCCCTCCCAAGCATAGAGACCCAGAACCCCAAGAGGCCCCTGCAGGTGGCATTGCCTCTTCCGAAACGTCTCTGGAGAACCCCTCTGAAGAAGTCCCTAGGAAGAGAATGTGCAACAGGAAGCACATAGACTCCCCTGAGTCTGTCACTTCTGATAATGATTTGGATGACTCTGAAGGGTCCCCACAGTCCCCCTCTGAAGATTTCTCTTTCTCCGACATCCTTGAGATCCTGAAACAGAGGGGTGGCTGGAAGCCCATCAACCCTTCAGACCATGAATCGGTATACCTGGAGGTTTTAGGTCTCCCCTTTCCACCTCCTGGGTGACTCCCCCATTTGACCAACTATTGGGTGTCATCTCTTGTAAGGCCTGGACATCGCCTGATACAGTGGAGCCTGTTCCGAGGAGGCCTAACACATTTATTACTGCTCCCTCAGAGAAGGAATTCCTGACTAAGGGTGTCCCTGTAGATGCAATGGTGGTGGCGACAGCCACCAAGAAGGACCTATCAGAGATCTCCTCATCTGTCCATCCTCCTAACAAGGAGTCTAGGACCATGGACAGATATGGAAAGCATGCCTTTTCTTCAGCGGCTTTCACCCTACAGTCACTGAATTACCTTACCCATTTTGCGACACTTCAAAGGGATCTCCTCAAAGAGCTTGGAGATACCTTTCACGGTTCTGTAGCTCAGGGGTCTACAGACAATGTATCCTCACAGCTCTCTGCCCTCAGTTCCATAGTTAACTCCTTCATGTGACTGATTTCATATGCGGCTGATGGAGCAAGTAGAGTGGCAGCAAAAGGAATTTCCCTGAGGAGACATTCCTGGATGCGCCTTTGCAACTTTGTCAAACCCTTCAAGTCTTCCTTCACCAATGCCCCCTTTGATGGTTCATCTCTTTTTGGACCAAAGGTGAAAGAAACTCTGACCAGGTGCGAGCAGGAATGGAAAACCTTATTTGCCGTTGGAGTCCATTTTTCTGCCCCATCTAGACCTTATCCCAGTGGTCAAAAGGGCAGAAATATGTGGTTCCGCAAGTCCCAAAAAGTTTTCTCTGACACACATGGTAACTCTTCCCCTAGGGGCAGAGGGGGAAGTTATAATGGAAGATGACGATCTCGTGACAGGAGGGGTCCACAAAATCAGGGTGACAGAGATACGTTCTCTGACAGGCCCTTTCAGCACTCCTAAAAGAAGGCCCACCTGCCCTTCTCTGGAGGCAGTCGGGGGTCGATTGTCACTGTACCCAAGTGCCTGGCAAGGAATCTCCCAAGACAAATGGGTACAAACAATTATATCCACAGGCTACTTCATACCATTTTCTATTGCCCCCTCTGGTAAGCCGGTCCTTACCAGACTTTCCACCTGGTCAAAAGGACCTTGCAACACAAGAGATACTCTCGTTGCTAAGAAAAAGAGTCATCTAAGAAGTCCCCGCAGACCAAATAGGATCCGAAAATTACTCAAGATTCTTTTTAGTTCCCAAAAATACAGGGGACTGGAGATTCATTCTAGATCTCAGCAAGCTAAACAAAGCAGTGAAGAAATCAAAGTTACGGATAATAACTCTGCAGTCGATATTCCCGTTTATTGGGAAAGACAGTTGGATGTGCTCAGTAGAGCTCCAGGATGCGTACTATCACATAAAGATGGACAGGCGATCCAGGAGACACCTACGTTTTCGGCTGGGAGCCAGTCATTACCAATTTCGAGCTCTGCCCTTTGGTCTCGCCACAGCCCCCAGGGTGTTCACCAAATGTATGGCAGTGGTCACGGCTCACTTGAGACGTCAGAGATTCCATCTGTTTCCATACTTAGACACCTGGCTCCTTACCACCACCACCAAGCATCTACTGCTAGGAACAAGGGATGAGACAGTGTCACTTTGCACCAGACTAGGCATCACAGTCAACTTAAAAAAAATTGGCCTTGCTGCCGTCTCAGCATATTGCCTTCTTAGGGGAAGAATTGGATTCAAGAGACTGCAAAACTTACTCCAGACAGAATACAGTCTCTTCATCAACAAATCAGGTTCTTGATGTCAAAAAAGAAGGTGCAGGGCAGATCTGTGCTGCGAGTTTTGGGTACCATGGCAGCAGCTATTCTCCTAGTTCCCCCTAGCACGACTACACATGAGGGTTCTGCAGTAGTTGCTGTTGACTCAGTGGTCAGTGCAGGATCTTCCTTTATCTCATCAGATTATCATTACGGAATCATGTAAAAAGGATCTTCTATAGTGGTTACTGGCAGACCAGTTACATCAGGGCCACCCCTTTGTCCTTCCTCAACCGAATGCAGTGCTGACCATGGATGCTTCCTAGATCGGGTGGGGGGCATTATCTGGGGATGACAGTCCAAGGCCTATGGCAAGAACACAAAAGCCACTTGCACATCAACGTTCTGGAGTTGAGAGCAGTGCTCTATGCGTAGCAGGCATTTCAGGACTCTCTACCCATAGGGACGGTTGCAGTTCAGACAGACAAACATGTCAGTAGTGTAGTACATAAACAACCAGAGAGGAACCAAGTCTTACCCTCTATGCCGAGAGGCTCAACGAGTTTTGTAATGGGCTGTCGCTTCTCAGCATTTTCTGATAGCAATGCATATCCTGGGGAAATCCAACGTGATAGCGGACAAACTCAGCAGAGCTATTCTGTTGCCTCGCAAGTGGTCCCTGAAAACAGAGATTGTAGAAAAGATCTTCCAGAAATGGGGCCAGCCTTGCTGTGACCTTTTCGCCATGTCCATGAATGCCATATGTAGCAACCACTTTCCCCTCATTCCTCCTCTGGGGAAGTCACCCAGGGATGCACTGGTTCATGATTGGCCCCTGGGTCTATTCTATGCCTTCCCCCCTTTTCCTCTAATTCCCAATGTACTGCAGAAAGCCAGCTCATTGAACAGCACCATGATCCTCATTGCTCCTTACTGGCCTTGACAAGTTTGTTTCCCCTTTCTTTGGCCCCATCTGTTGGAGGAACCTTCAATTCTGGATCCAATTCCAGACCTCTTGACCCACTCTTCGGGGGAGTTCCATCCATCTTTCCAAACCCTCAAGTTGACAGCATGGCTGCTCCAATTCCACACTTAGGCAGGTGTTATTACTCCTTCCCTGCAGTGAGTCATATTCTTGCTTCTTCCCACAAACCATCCATGAGGAGATTGTATTCCAGTAAGTGGAGAAGATTTTCTTGCTGGGCTGCAGGACAGAACATAGAACCCTTTACAGCTCCTATTACGGCAATCCTTGAATTTCTTTCCAAAATTTTTGACGAAGGAGCTGCAGCAGCTATCATCACCGTTCAGTTGGCAGCTATCTCTAATTTCCAAATGGGAGAAATGTGAGTTCCCATTATGTCTCATAGGTTATGTAAAGCTTTCCTTAAAGGTACTTTCCTACTCAGACCCCTGATTAGAGAGCCCCCGGTCCCATAGGATCTAAGTCTTGTTCTAACCTTGCTCATTTTACCACCCTTTGAACCAACATCTTCTTGTGATTTGAAGTATTTGCCATGGAAGACTCTCTTTTTGGTAGCCATAACCTCTGTCAGAAGGGTATCAGAACTACAAGTTCTTTCTGTTCGTACCCCTTATATCATTTTCCACAAGGACAGGGTATCCTTGAGAACTAGTCCCTCGTTCCTACCGAAAGTTTGTTTAGAGAACAATATCAACCAATCCATTGAGTTACCAGTGTTCTTTCCAAACTACAACAACAGGGCTGAGTATAAATTGAATCAGCTGGATGTACATAGGCAGTTGTGTTTTTACCTACATATGACGAAGGACGTCAGAAAATCCGACCAGCTCTTTGTGTCCTTTTCTGACAAAAAGAAAGAATTGCCAGTTTCCAAAGTAGCTTTGTCAAAATGGCTTACTTATAGCATTTCCTTCTCTTACAGTAAGCATAATAAACAACTACCAGGGCAGTTAAGAGGACATTCCACAAGAGCAGTCTCAACATCCTCGGCCTTTTAGGCCAGACTTCCTATTGATTCTATTTGTGCAGCTGCCACATGGGTAAGACCTCATACCTTTATCACACATTACAAAGTAGATGTGGCCTTCCGGAACAGGTCTTCCTTTAGATCCACTGTATTAAAGAGTCTTTTTTCATGAGCCACCCTGGGATAATGGTGCTAGGGACACTGCCCCAAACAGCAAGAATTACGGTGAGATAGGACAACATAACATTAAGAAGTTATGTACCTACTGTAACGTTCCATGTTTGTTGTCCATCTCACCTACATTCTTGCATCTCACCCTTCTACCCCCATCCTGTATTCTCACCAGCAAGAATGTAGGCGAGATGGACAACAAGCATGGAACTTTATGGTAGGTACATAACTTCTTATTTACCTTTGGGGTGCATGTTTCTACACGTTTGTGCGGCATGCCGCCATGCTGAGTGTGACCTTTTGGGGGGGGTGTACAGTGACTGCTAAGCTTTGTTTACCTTTGTGGAGCTTGTTTCTCCATGTTTGCATGATGCACCACATTGCTGAGAGTATCTAAAAAGCAATGATGCAGTAATTAGTTGTGACACTTGTTTAACTTAAACTAGGGCCAGTAAACGATGTTAATGATGTACTAGGTGGATGGAATGCATCATAGGTAACCAATCACACTGTCAGCACCTACAGTAGAGCATAGTAAAGTATGCATACATCCAACATTCTGATTTTTCACCCATATTCTGTATCACTTGGGAATTTTAAATGAAAGAATGCTAAGGGCTGCTGCAAGTCTGCTACATCTGTATGTGCTAGATACCAAAGTCAATGCTGCTGCTGGTGCTGCTGACAGTAACCCTAGGCAGAGAAGGAGAAGAGTGTTCAGGCCCAGGGTAACCTTCCAGGAGTTACATGAGCTGGAGATTGCAGAGTGCTACAGAGTGGATAGGGACATACTACAAGAACTCACTGAACTCTGCCACCCTCATCTCAGACGCAGAACCAACAGAGGGTAACCCATCCCAGTGGAAACAAATGTATAGGTAGCACTTAGGATAATAGCCACAGGTACCTTCCAAAGACCAACTGGGGCATGATGTGTGTCTCACAGGCATTAGCATCCAGGGTTCTCCAACAGTTCCTGCATGCCATGCTACCACATGCCAGTGAGCACATATATTTCTCCTCACCCTTAAGGTGGGGCCATCAATATGCAACACTTCTACCATGTAGCACACTACCTTAAGGTACTGGGTGCCATAGATTGCACTCATGTACACATCAAGGCACTACCCGGTGAGTTGGGTAGATCTACGTCAACAGCAGAGGGTACCACTCCCATCAACTGCCAGGTCATGTACAATGCCCAGGGTATTTTCATGAATGTGTGTGCTGGCAGCCCTGGCAGTTATCATAACCCCCATAACTGGCATGCATCATAGCTGTACCATATGTTTGCTAAGGGGGACATCCCATACTGCCATTTACTGGTGGATGCTGGCTATGTCCTCGAACCATGGATGATGACACCCATCAGAAATGTACACACACCTATGGAAGAATGCCATAATGATGTACGCACAAACTAGGAACAACATAGAGCATGTGTTTGGGCTGCTGAAATCATGGTTCCAGTGTCTCTATGTATTTTCTGGAGCCCTGCAGTACTCTCTAGCCATGTGTGCACATATGTTTACAGTATGCACCATGCTACACAATGTAATACTACGGAAACAGCTGCAGCAGGATCAGCAAATGGAAGGGATACACAGCCCCCCACCAGTGTCTAGGTCACCACAGCCACAGTCACAGGAGGACTCGGAGGAGGAGCCTCCTGATGATGTCCGTACAGGCAGACGTAGGTGTGCCCAATACACCCTGACATTGGCTAAGAGACAATGCATAGCACATTCATTGACAACCTAGGGCCCTAGGGACTGACACTTTACTGCTACTCACATACATATAGTAAACATGTTGATGCCAGGCAACCCACACAACCAGTACCTATCCATGTATTGGTTGTGTACTGCTTGGATCACACAGAATCAGCCCTGAACTACAGGTCTCGCAACTGCTGCATTCGCAAGGTAAGTCTCTAAGCTACACACTAATTGTAAGGATTATTATAATGTATCATATGTATGGATCTGCTGCTGTTATGCAAGAAAGTATAGTGGGCTATTTGGAAAGAGGTAACATCCACATGAGACTACAGATACCCAGTCCAATAGTATGTGTTCCTTAATAGTCACTAAGCCTCATGGTTGGAATATTCACTACATCAGTCAAGGGAGATGTTAAACAGTGGGCTCACATGATATGTGGACTACTATATATCCCAGCAGATCATGCACCATTGTTCCCCCACCCCCAACACAGCAGTGTACCCATACAACTGCATTAACAGAAACTCACCTATGGCATATCAGTGGACCAGGCAATCTCAGGGCTGTAACATAGATATTCTTAGACCATGGTATATTTCTCCTCACATAGGATAACAATGTACATATTTGTGCTGTTGATTGTATGATGAATGACTCCTCTCTGTCTGGTGACCTGAGTGGCTCAGTGGACTAGGGAAGCTAGCACGGTTGATGGTTCTAATCTGGAATTACTCACATCTTTTGCATGTGAGGTAGTACAATGTTGATATTTTCAAAGACTGTCATGCCTCTTACTGCAAGAAAGCTGGACAAAGCCAGTAAGATTGGGGGGAACAAAGGCACAAACATAGGGACAGATTTCAGATATTGTCCCCATAAACCTAGAAAATCACTGGCAGTAAAGGTGTTGCATTAATACATATGTTCTGAAGGATATAACATCTGAAACACAAATGTTTGTCTGTAAGTAGTATAGTGTAGTGACGTCAATATTCAATACTTCACCAGAAGACCACAAATGTATGAGGAATAGACCAAACATATGAGGCAAAACAGTGGACATTCTGTAGAAATCGGGATGGTTGAGAGGTATCCAGACTGACAGTCTGTTGGTGGCATAACATTACCAACAGTAGTCACAAATTAAGTACAGCACACAGTTGGGGAATGCTGTGGACTGTTTGGGGGAGGTGCAGTACTGCAGAAACAGGGGCGGATGTTAATGTCTGTAACATACAAAATCCCGGACTGGAGTACTGGTGGGTGTGGACTGGAGTCACCTTATTAGTACTGACAGTCCTACTGGGCATGCCCATACACTTAGGTAAAATGAGTGCAGTCCAGTTGGCCCATCATCAAAATGACCTGTTATGTATAAATGTATATATACATATATAATATACACACACACACACACATATATATATATATATATATATATATATATATATATATATAAATATTTATATACAGATATACTTATACATATCCATCTGTCACTATCTCTCTCTCACATGCATAGTATATCTATCACTATGTAGTGTCAAATAGATATGTATTATATACCTATATATATTAAAAGGATACATAACCCCCCCCATATATCTACAAAACACATATGCATATCATACACACGCAGCTACAGTTATATATACATCCCTGTTATGCACAGAAATATGTGTGTGGATGTCTGTATTGTCTGACTTACCCTAATAATGGTGAGTAAATCTCTGCTATCACCATGTAGACAGACCCAGGTGAGCAGGTGCTGTAATGTATAGTGTTGTCAGTGCTTGTATGGACAGGGCAGCTTGTCCGTGCCCACAGGTATGCCTATGTAACTGCAAGCAGTCACATATGGCCATACTGGAAACTGTACACACATAGCTAGGATAATTACAGGTATCCCACTGCTAAGATACTAGATGTAGATAACACTATGAAGCAATATCACACTGCAGGCCAACACAGGCCTAGTTTGTGTAATGCACAAGTACAGTCCAGTTGGCCCATCATCAAAATGACCTGTTATGTATAAATGTATATATATATATATATATATATATATATATATATATATATATATAATATGCAGTCTCACATACAACACACTTGTGTGTGCAATAAGTACTCTGATCTCTAGTGTCTAAGACTAGATAGGTAGGGGTTCTAATCTCACTATGTCCCATTTGATGCATGTGTATATATCCATATACATAATCTTGGTAACCTAGACATATGTAGGATTTTGCAGTGTTTTATTTGTAATGGGTGATGTGGCTCCCCAGAGGATTGACCACAACAAGGCCTGCATATTTCATCAAGCATAATATGTCCTAAAATGATAGTACTAGCAGAAATGAGGTATGTTGCGTGCACCACATGATGTGACTTTAGTATGGACAATTACATAGGTAAGTGTGCGCACCTACATATAGCCAACCTGCACTATGCATGAGCCTTGGCATGTCCTGTATGCACTGATTGGAAGTGGTGTTAGCCTTATTGTAGCTATGTGTTTGTATTAGCCTATTCAAGCATTTTGCAACATGTCATGGAACCATGGGAAGTATGAATTGAACACAGACAGTACTGTAGCTTTTGACTGCCACTGGTCAGAAAGATGTGGATACATTCACTGTTGTACAACCAATACTGACAGATGTTCATCATGTTACCCTGCTGCAGTCATCACACTTGGGTTATCCTGTCGTCAGGCGGTCCCACAGTCGGCCTGAATTCCAAAGTCTTGGTCCGGCGTCGGTTGCTGTCACTTCTTCCCTGACGTCAGTGCGCCAGGGGTATATAAGAGGCATCCGACGCCATTTTCTTCAGTCTTTCTTGCCGTGCGGTGCCCGAAGCAGAAGCAGTTCGCAAGTGCCGGTCGGCCGACAACTGAGATTTTCAAATCGAGTTTCAGTCCGAAGTCTTCAAAGCTAAGTACCCCATTGGAGAACCTTTTCTTGCCTCAGTCCGATGTCAGAAAAAGTTAACAATTGCATTTCTTGTGGGAAGCAAATACCTCATAAGGACTTTCATTCTTTTTGTATACCTTTCCTAGGCCCAGACCACGACGTCACTGGTTGTTGGTTTTGTGCTAGGTTCAATAAGCGAACTATAAAGCGACGCTTTGATTTCCCACAACACTACTTCGGTAGGAAATTTAATTACACTGTGCCGTCGGAGCAACCGACTACCGGCGTGCATAAAAAACGCAAAGATAAAGACAGGCAGCCTAGATCCAAACCAGACTCCGATGCCTCAGCTGGGCCAGTCGCCAGTTCTCCGGTTTTCAGTGAGGCACCTATGCAACCCCTGGCTACCGCAGAATTGGATCCCCAGACCATTTTGGATTCTCTAGCAGAGAGTTATAGGCCGACGCAGCCATTTTCTTTAGGCCCTACCGATGACATTGCAGAAGTAGAAGCCTGTGCTGTAGAAACACCTTCGGTTTCTGAAGGTGTCTTCAGACCGACTACTCTCACCATAAAATCTTATGCTAAGCTTAAGACTCCTCTAAAACCAAAAAAGACTGCACTTCAGTCTCCAGTTCAAGGCCCCTTGCCTAAGAAACAGATGCTTAAAATGGCTGAAGATTTGATTTCTTTAATCAGGGGTTCCCGACCCCCCCCCCCAACAAAAGGCCTAGACAAGAGGAGGATTATGCCTCCTCTGATCAAGTATCTATTTCCTCAGGCTTTTCTGAGGAACAGGATTACTCCTTTCCCCCTTATGAAGATTCTGATGCTGAAGATTCCATTCCCTCTGCTTCTCCCCCTGAAGACTATTCCTTTGGGGAAACCTTACATAACATGAGGGAACATTTCCACTGGTAAGGTCAGGACTACTCCGACTCTAAGAAAAGGCTCCGAGAGTTTCTTTTACTCCCCCAGCACAGACCACTTGCTATCCCCCCAGTTTTAGACATTGTGGATGATGTTTACTTAGAATCTAGTCTAAATCCAGATTCTCTGCCTCCTGCTCCAGCCAAACCAGATAGATACTATAGAGTGCCTGACTCACACAAATTCCTTTACAAAAGCTCTGTTGCTGATCCAGAGACAATCTCCCAGGGTCCCAAAGGGGCTAAAGCTTGTATGGCTAAAAATCCTGTACCCCCTGAAAGGGACTCCAGAGCACTAGATAGGTGGGGGAAGAAGGTTTATACCTCAGCTACTCTAGCTATGAGAGCACTAAATTGTCAATTTCACATGCTTAAATACCAGCAATTCCTAATGTCTCAAATAAAACAAAAGATGAGCACGCACCCTCAACAGTCTGAATTCAAGGAAATGCAGGATCTGTTGCATGCAGCTGAACAGGTGGGCAAACATACTTTACAATGTGAATTTGATTCCTTGGAAGCTTCCTGTAGAGCAGCTGTTACTGGGTCTGTTATACGTAGGCATGCTTGGTTAAAGGAACAAACTCTGCCTGATCATGTTAAAGCAAAGTTACTAGATGCACCCTTACAGCAGGATGTCTTATTTGGGCTTAAAGCAGAAGAGGTTTTAAAGAAAATGGAGGATAAGGCAAAATCTATGCAGACAGTCAAAGATTTCTTACAGGTACAGCCCCCACGCTTCAGCAGAAATTGGCCAGCAAAAAATTGGTACTTTTCATCTTCTGACAGACCACAGAGGAGTAAATACAGGCGCCCAAGGGGCAGAGGACAAGTGCAAATCCCTTACAAACCTCGCCAATGGGGCACTGCAACACAGAAGGGAGTAGAAGACAGGTCCCAAACTACTAGAAGGCAAACACAATGACTTAAACCTCAAACTGCCAAGCAAAAGTCTGTTGACAGCTCCCTTGGGAGGAAAATTAGCACTTTTTGCAGACAACTGGCGCATCGTCACAAAGGACAAATGGGTCCTAGACATTATCTCACAAGGATACAGATTCCATTTCCACACCTTGCCAAGGATAAAAGGAATGCCAAACCTGCCACAAAATCAATGGGCAGAGGCACAAAAACAAATTACAGCTCTCATGGACATAAGAGCCATTCAACTGGTACCTACACAGGAGCAAGGCCAAGGATTTTACTCAAGGCTCTTTCTAGTTCCCAGAAAGGACAATGCTTGGAGACCCATTCTGGACCTTTCAATTCTAAACACCTTCTTGCAAGTACCCAAATTCAAGATGCTAACACTACAGCAGCTTCTTCCCATGTTGGGCAAGAAAGCTTGGCTAGTAACGTTGGACCTCAAGGAGGCATACCTGCATGTCCCTATCAGACAAAATTGCAGAAGATACCTCCGTTTCATTGCAGGTTCAACCCATTACCAATTCTCTGCACTGCCCTTTGGCTTATCTACTGCGCCCAGGGTCTTCACAAAATACCTGGCACCAGTAATTGCATACTGCAGACAAAGAGGAATTCAAATATACCCATACCCGGATGACTGCCTCATCCAAGCAGAAAGCAAGGACATTCTCTTACAACATCTGGCTTTTGTAAAACACCTTCTAAGTTGCCTAGGGTACACAGTAAACGAAAAGAAATCAAAACTAGTGCCCTCACAAAATATGACATTCCTGGGTGCCAGCTTGAATACAACGGCCCAGATGGCTTATCTGATGCCAGACAAACAACTACAACTAACTCAATATTTCAAAACAATGGCAACAAAGACCCAACTCCCTGCAAGAAAAATTCTGCAGGCCTTGGGCTTCATGGCATCTTGCATACTACTAATACCATTTGCAAAACTGTATATGAGGAAATTACAATGGTACCTAAAAAGCGTATGGACTCAACACAGCCACAGCTTGGAAACAATGATACCTCTCATTCCCTGCCTTCAACAGGAGTTTCTATGGTGGTCACAGGCATGTCACCTCAACAAGGGTCAGCCTTTCACCTTACCCCCAGCCAGGCAGACTATGACAACAGATGCATCGGACTATGCCTGAGGGGCACACATGGCAGGACGGTGCATTCAAGGCATATGGACTGCAGATCAATGGAATCTGCACATCAATCAAAAAGAAATGCAAGCTGTACAGAATGCCCTGACAGCCTTCAAGGACCTCTTACATCCAGGACAGCTTACCATAAGGACAGACAACACCACAGTAATGTGGTACATAAACAAACAAGGGGGTACACACACCTACCCTCTATGCAGGCAAGCAATGACTTTGTGGAACACAGCACTGGCTTACCAAGTTCAATTACAAGCTCAATTCCTGCCAGGAAAAAAGAACACATTGGCAGACGACCTAAGCAGAAACATCGTGGATCCCCACGAGTGGAAACTGGATCCACAAGTATTTGCAATGATAAATCAAAAATGGGGGCACCCAGACATAGACCTGTTTTCCAGCCCCCAAAACTATCAGCTAACAAAATTTTGCACAAGGACATTTCACCATCAAGCTTGGAAAGTGGACGCACTCTCATTCAGTTGGAAAATGCTCACAGTATATGCCTTCCCTCCACAAAGGTGCTGCTGAAAGTCAGGATGGAGAGACCCCGAATGATACTCATTGCCCCAGACTGGCCATGCCAGCACTGGTACCCACTATTAAGGAATATGGCCCAGGGCCCACCATGGATTTTACTACAAATTACACATCTGCTCACACAGCAAGTCAGTCACATTCTACACAGCCAGCTCAAAACCTTAAACTTGGCTGCATGGCAAATCACCTAAGCAACCAGCCAGCTCCTCTTTCACAAGCTGTTATGGATGTTACTCTGGTGGCCAGGAGACCCAGCACCAGAAAGCCTACTCAGACAAATGGAAAAGGTTTTGCGCCTGGAACCAAGCTAAAGGCCAAAATACCCTTCAGCCGGACATACCTCAGATTCTACAATATTTAACTGAGATGTTACACAAAGGGCTTTCTTTTTCATCTATTAAAATCCACGCCTCAGCTATTTCAGCTCACTGCAACATGGATCCTCCCTTATTTTCACATCCACTTCTAAGGCAGTTTCTCAGAGGGGCCAAAAACATTAGGCCTCCCAGGAGAGCACCAACACCAACTTGGGACCTCAATTTTGTTCTGGAAAAACTTATGCTACCTCCTTTTGAGCCAGCTTTCTCAGCTGACTTAAAGTTTATATCATGGAAGACTGCCCTGCTGTTAGCAATTACTCCAGCCAGAAGAGTCTCAGAGCTTCAGGCACTAATGGCAGTAGAGCCTTTCCTCATTTTTCATCAAGACAGAGTTTCTTTACGAACTAACCCCTCCTTTATGTCTAAGGTGGTATCTAGTGTGGCTCTAAATCAAACCATCCATTTACCCACCTTCTTTCCAAATCCACAGAACAAAGAAGAAAGACTCCTGCATTCCTTGGACATTCACAGACAGCTACATTACTACTTGGATAAAACTAAGGTTTTCAGAAAATCTGACCAGCTTTTTGTATCCTATGCTACAGCATCACAAAGAAAGGCTATCTCAAAACAGACCATTTCCAAATGGATAGGACATTGCATACGTTTTTGCTACACCCACCATGGAAAACCAGTTCCTGCTAGCATAAGGTCCCACTCTACCAGGGCAGCAGCTACATCTACAGCCTTCCTCAGGGGGGTGCCAACCAAGGATATTCTGGAAGCTGCAACTTGGAGTTCAGTACACACCTTCACCAAACACTATCACTTACCACTTTACTCGAAGACTAGAGCTGGCTTCGCCACTGCAGTTTTGCAGGGCCTTCTAGCCTCCTCTAACCCTGTTTGACTCCACCTCCCATCCTTAGCTTTGGGATTCTACCCAAGTGTGATGACTGCAGCAGGGTAACACGATGAACATAGTACAGTTTTGTACCTACCATAAATGTAGATGTTCGAGTGTATTCCCTGCTGCAGTCCAGGTTACCCTCCCTTCATCCCCTCTGACCTAATTAAAACCTTTCAATACCTTAAAAACTGATACAACCTTTGTGGTGTATTTGCTTATGGCTGGAGGGATGTTTTGCTTGTGCTAAACTTTTATTATTGGTACTAGCTACTGACCACCTTTTTGGGGGCACCTGACATCTGGGGCAAGAAAAACTGAAGAAAATGGCGTCGGATGCCTCTTATATACCCCTGTCGCACTGACGATAGGGAAGAAGCGACAGCAACTGACGCCGGACCAAGACTTTGGAATTCAGGCCGACTGCGGGACCGCCTGACGACAGGATAACCTAAGTGTGATGACTGCAGCAGGGTATACACTCGAACATCTACATTTATGGTAGGTACAAAACTGTACTTTTTAGGACGTACATCCCAGACTGGCTATGGTATACTGAATGTGGCAGTCATCGCAGCTATCATTATGTGCAGTGGCACCCTTGCTATGTCACTACGCAAGCATATCATACAACTGTAGCAGCCACACAGGTGCCAAAGTACACCAATACAAATTGTAAAGGACATGTCCTATGGAGTCCATGTCAGGACCCTACATATGTAGTCTGTCTCCGAAATGCTTTGGAGGGGATGTGTATGGCTCCATACAGGGAGGTGTTGGTTCCCACTGTGTACCTCCCACATATCCATGACAGGACTAACACATGTGTTACCTGTGATACACACCAATAACATCAGTGTGGTATGCATAGTACATGCTGGTGAGACAGATATGTAACACAGGCAGTACACCCTACATGACATAGCCCCCCACCCTTGCATGTCACGCACACATATGCTGTGACACGCATCATGTGCAGGTTACACATTGGGATGCAGAACACAACAATCATAAGTGTTGCCAGGCAACTGTTGGTACTGGACACAGGTTATATGTAGATGCACCATCTCCATCAGAACCCTGGTGGCACTTATGACGGGTAGCAGATCTTCTCACAGATTAGGGATGCATGAGTATGCTGAATGCCAACACTGTCCTTGTTAGCCTGTTATGCACATATGGACATATGGAGCCATGTGGTTATAGTGCTGTACCTTGCTGATGACATATGTCCACTGTGCTGACATGCCATCCTGTGCTGCTTTATTTCCGCTATGTATTCATAGTTTATCCCAACAAACTCCTGTAAAAGAAACATAAACAGGCCTGTGACACATCTGTCATTGTGTAACTATACAGCCAATTCAACAACATACAACATAAGGACCACATAAGGAACAAAATGTATGTGGCGTGCATGTGACAAATGCCAGCATACAGTATCACTTGTTAACCACTACAAGTGGCATGGTGAACCAACACTGTATTACAAAGGTACATGTTAAGTAATATCGTCACCCTGTGCATGAGACACATAGCTGCATTTCCCTGCATTGATGTCAAGGATGACAGGGATGTGGCACAGGTATCATCACTTGCACAGGGTGTTATGTGGGGATGCAGGAGGCCTAGCCTGGCCCAAACAGTAGACAGCATGTGTGTGAGTTAAGAGGGAGCATGTCATATGGACCATGGAGAGGTGCTGTGTGTGTCTGTAGGTGACCTGCATATGACAATGGTGTGTGAGTGTGTGCATGTACACAGTCAAGCTCAGTGCTAGCCCTACATATGTGTATGTTGGACAGCTGTGGACCATACATGGTAGTGTTGACAGTTCACTGTCTCCAGCTCTGAACACGGGAACTTTGCTCTGCCAGGAGTTACACTGGCGCCTCCATGCCCAAGGTCATAAACAGTGCTAGTACCTGATGGTGAGTGCTGTCTTCTGGGACCGTGTCTCCCACTGGACTGCCCAGGACCATGAGCCCATGTTCTGCCACGTTGTGGTGTGGACAGCAAATTCCCCTCTATAGTGCTGGATCTACTGCCACTACAGGAGCGGGATTGTGAACGGCCATGTGGACTCTCAGCAGATCTTGTTGCTGCCCTACGTTCACAGGTCCAGCACTCAACTCCAACCACACGTTCCAGCACAGAGAATGTGCAGTCCAAGACAGACACTGGTGTCCCCAATGCACTGAAGGCTGTCACAGATGTCAGAGTGTGCGACATCCATAACCCTAAGCGTATGCCTGGTGTTCCATTCAGAATGTGCCTGTGTCTCCATGATGGCCCGAAACGTGCGCCAGGTGACCCAGTGATGTGACACTTGCAACAGGTGGTGGATGGACAGCAGGCTTCCTACAAGCACCCCTGTCAATCTGCCTGTGTGGGACCTCACCAGCTGTTTTGCTATGGCCAGTGTCTACACTCAATGAAGAACAAAATCCAAGGCAAAAAACGGGTACCAGGCACCAGCAGTAATTGTTAAAAACTCCTCTTTATTCCAACGAAAACACAAGCCAATTCGGCCCAGAAACGAAAAGAACAAATAACTTTTGAGCACGCTTTCCCTTTGTTAAATACAAAGCTTCCTCAGAACAACCCTGCTTAAAAAATACCATGCTTATATATACAATTTAATTGAATTAATTGAAATAATTAACTCATTACTTTAATTAGTAATGAATGCTAAAATCACATTACTCCATTTGTTGGCAGTGTTACAAAATTGTTACCAGTACTACCAATATTGCATATCTAACATCTCGTAGATGCACGCAGGTATTAAAAACTGTACAGGTTGTATGTAGATTTAAATAAAACTAAAAACTTTCTACAACTACAAGTTTTGAACTTATTTATAATACATGTTTAAGAACTGAGACACTGTGGTTTGGACATTGAAAACCTAACCAAATGAATGAATGTAAAAAACGTAAATGCAACACCCGTAATACTCATAAAACTGTAATGAACACTCTAAAAGAGTGTTAACCACCAAAAAAATTGTATATTAAAAATTGTTACATGGAAAAATCCACGTACATGTGTTTAAAATAAAAATAAAAATGAATAAAAATAAAAATGTATGACCAACAAGAAAGCTCATTCTAATAGTGTACAAGTTTAAAACTCCCATTCTACAAAGGTTTTACTAGTCTCTTCTACTCTGTTTAATGATCTTTTCTTTGCAGTTACTTATAATTTTGCTTGTCTTAATTTCAAGACACTATGAATACTAATGTTATCATTAAGACTGGGGGTCTACTGGCGTCCATTTTTAGTTGCCAAAATAACTCCTTAAACTCCACTCTGGATTCCCAGTTGCCCCCCCCCCCCGCCCCTTGGATCTATCGTTACTTGCTCTATTACTGCAAAGTTAATATTCATTTTACTACAAACCAAAGAGTGTTTGTAGAAGGCATTGGATTCTTTACCTTTGCTGATTTCATACATTTGTTCATAAATTCTTTTCCTTAAAGTCCGCGTGGATTTTCCTGTGTAAAAACTATTGCAACTTATGCATACACCAATGTACACAATTCCTTTAGCACCACAATTATAATATCTTGGTGCTATCAGCTTGATACCTCTGGAGGGAATGTAAACCTCTTGTTGGCGCAAAATATATTCACACTGTCGGCATGACCTGCTTTTATAAGTGCCCTTTTTAGAATTAATGTTGCCCACCAATTGAATCTCTTTCTTCTCAAATATGTCCTTTAAATTCATCCCCCTTTTTCTAATGAAGGATGGTTGAGTGGGAATATATTTTCCCATATCGTTGTTTATTTTCAATAAAAGCCAATATTTCTTAATAATGTCTTCCACTATTTTAGATGTAGCAGAAAATGTGTACAAAAGCTTGATTGCAATTCTCCACCTTCTCACCCCCTGAATTCCTTACATTTTCGCTTAATCCTAATAGTGGAAAATACTTATTTTCTATCCTTCGTTACCTCATTCACTAAATTCTGTATCAAGGAATTGGGATACCCTCTTTCCATAAAAAGGGAACTGATATAATTGACCTCCTGTGCAAATACCGTGTCTTCACTAGTCATTCTAGATGCCCTTATCAGTTGCCCTTTGATAATACCTTTTTTCTGGTAAAAAGGATGTCCACTTTCAAAATGCAGATACATGTTCGAAAAAGTGGATTTTCTGTACAACTTTGAATGAAAACAATTTTCAGATAAATCCTTGTATAAAGTCACATCCAAATAATTAATACTTAAATCATCAAAAGTGCATGTAAATTTCAAAAAGTCTGTACAAATGTTTAAATATTCAAAGAATTCTTGGAATAATTCCCTGGATCCTCTCCATAAAATACAAATGTCTTCCAGAAAACCAGTGTAAAATGAAATATGTTTCATCCAAATAGTGTTAAAAATAAACTTTCGTTCCCAAAAATATAAAACACAGTTGGCATAAATGGGGGCACAAGCTGCCCCCATAGCCACACCCTTTTTTGTTGAAAATGGTCACCATTAAAATACACAAAATTGTTCTTTAAAACTGTCTCAGTGAAATCTACAATTAAATTAATCATATTTCCATCTAGCCCTGATTCAGAACTTAAGATTTCACGAAACCATTCCAAGCCTACAGTATGTGGAATGCTAGGAAATAGCTCCACCACATCTATGGTGACGAAGCATATTTCAACCTCATATTTGTCTACGGGAATTCTTCTCAAAAAATCCCAAGAATTTTTGGTGATGTGTGGTACAGAGTTAATGAACTGCTTCAAATGTGCATCTACGAATTTAGCTAGTGGTTCAGTGATACTCCCAGCCCCCGCTACACTGGGTCTGAATTTAAGTGCCTCAATTCCTTTATACACATTTGGTATCCCAAATAGAATAGGGAGCCTAGTATTCTCAACATACAAAAAAATTATATAATTTTTTGTCATTGCTTCCTTGAAGTAAATGGTCCATTAGATAATAATTTATCTTTGAGTGGGCAATATTAATTTCATTACGTGACACTACCATGTAATGATCTGCATCTTGTAAGATATTATGTATGTAGGTCTCGTACATTTCATGGTACATCAAAACTACGCCGCCCCCCTTGTTGGGTTTCATCATTCTAATTTTTTCATCTCTTAATTTTTTCACTAGTGTTTTTTCCTCTTCTGATCAGTTTTCATGAGTGGGATTTTCGTAATAATTAATTTGCCTCACTTCTCTCTCTACCATTTCTTCAAATACCTTTAAAGCAGCATTAATATGTGGATTAAACACACTTTTTTATGTAAATCTTTTTGCATAGAACCATTGCCTTTAAAATAAACTTGTAAGTTCATAGGTTCATAGGTTCATAGGTTCATACTAGGCTATCTGCCCTAGGGCATTTATAAGCCTAGCCAGAATGTGTTTGGCTTTCGCCACCCATTTTAAATTTATTTTGCTATGCCCTTTTTCGAGGTTAGTATACTGTGCCTCTGTCTAACAGTGACACAGAAGTGATACCCGGGGTAAACCTACGATCTCCCATCCACTCATCAAGATTCCTCTTGAAGAGAGTCAATGAGGGACTCTGCCTAACCTGGACTGGGATTTTATTCCAGAGTGAAGGGAGCCTCTGGGTTATGAATCTGTCCCTCCAGCATGTCCTATTTATTTCAGTGCTGAGGTTTAAGTCTCTCGGCGTAGCTCGATGGGATTTGGATTTTCTGAGGTGCAGCATGTCCATTAATTCCGGGTTGGACATGGCTTTATACGTCAGGCACAGATCGCCTCTGAACAGGCGGTATGCCACTGTGTAGAGCTGGAGTTTCTTTAACCGGGCAGCATATGGCATCTGTTTGAGCCCTTTGATCCTCTTGGTGAGGTACTTTTGGGGTCTTTCCAGTTGCTGCAGGTGTCTGATAAGGTACATCCCAAAAGGGGCATTGTACTCAATTATTGGCCTGATGAGGGATGAGTAAAGAGGCATGATGACCTCCCTTGATCTAGATGTGAATCCCTTCATGATTAGGTGGGCTATATAAAATTTTTTTCTAACCACTTTGGCCACGTGGTTGTCAAATGAGAGATTGCTATCAACTTGGGTCCCCAGGTCCCTAATTACTTCTTCTGTACTTAATGGATTACCACCTATGTGGTAATTTGTGGGCACTTTGTTTTTGCCAAAGGGATGACTATACACTTTTGGCATTTAGCTTGAGGCCATGGCTCTGGCACCAGTTGTCTGTTTCTATGAGGCCCTTTTGGAGGATGCTTGTGTCAGCTGGAGAGTCGATTATGGCACCCAGTTTGCAGTCATCTGCGAACTTGGTCAGCCACATTCCTTCCGTGTTGGCCTGTACCTCTGAGAAATATATACCGAACAAGAGAGGTCCCAGGACTGAGCCTTGTGGGACATCACTTGTAACTGGTTTGGAGTCTGACATGGCTCCAGCAATTCTAACCATGTGGGTTCTGTCCTTGAGCCAGTTTGCAATCCATCTAGTGACATAGGGGTTTATATTTAAGCTGGTGAGCTTATCTATAATGCCCGAGTGGGGTATTGCATCGAAGGCTTTGCGAGGTCCAGGTAGGCTGTGTGGACCACCTTCCCTCGTCAATGGCCTTGGTGACTGTTTCAAAGAAATCAACCAGGTTTAAGAGGCAGGATCTGCCCTTAACAAAGCCGAACTGGGTAGGATCCAGTGTTTGTAGGTCCCCAATATCTTTATTTATGAGGTCCATGATGATTCTTTCCATAGCTTTGCAGACCAAGCTAGTCAGGCTTATGGGGCGATAGTTTCCAGGATCCGTTGAGGCACCACCTTTATGGAGAGGGACCACTGTTGCTGTACGCCACTCTTTGGGCACATATCCTGTAGTAAGGCTGAGATTGAACAGTAGTTTTATGTTTGGGTTTAGCTCTTCTTGGAGTTCATGTAGGACGCAGCCTGGGACACCATCTGGCCCCATTGATGCTGTGTTTTTTGCTTTGGAGAGGGCGGCTCTTACCTGACCATCTGAGATGTCAGGGGGGCAGCACTCTGCTGGGATAGATATTTGCCCTTTTGGTGGGGAGGGGGGGAGAAGTTTGCGCTGAACCTGTCAGCTAGGATGTTGGCAATGTCTGTGGGTTCGGTGTATTTTTTGTCATTTTGGACTAATTCTGAATTGTCTTATAAATAACTTGATGTCGATTAAAGTGTTAACCATGGATCCTGTCTTCGTGGGCACAAAATGAAAACCTTTTGTAAATAGTTTAAAATAAATATCATCAAGCACCAGATCCGTAAAGTTATATACTGTAAAATTATTTTTCCGGTACACAATTGAACCACTGGTATCCAAAGCAGTTTCAAAACAACCCATAAAATTGGGGGTGGGGGGTATAGATATGTCTGAACAATCGTTCCAAACGAATAAACTCGTGGCCTCCCCTGAAATCTCTCCCCCCTCCCCCCTGTAGGACTGGGGGTTCTGGTAAGAATATTTTCTCTGCTTCTCCGCTATTCTTTCGCTCCTCCTCACAGTTTCTTGTTCTAAAGGGAGCTCATTCTGTTCATGTACATCACCACTATTTGTCTGATATCCTTTACAAATATTGTCCGTCACACTTCTCTTGGTGTCCCTAAAAGTATTGAATATCGGGTATGGCCTACCATTTTTATAGTCATTCAAATCCCTATCTATTTTTTTTATTTTCCTAAAAATAACTTTCTCACAGTATTTATCAATTTCATTAAATAAACTGTCATACTTTCTTTCATCAAAACTATCTTTACTAACTTCAAAAATTTTTGTATGCAAGTCATTTGTTTCATTTAATAATACTTCATTCTGAATTTCATAATCTTGAACCATGAATTTCAGCATTTCAATACCCGTTTTATTAAACAATTCAGTAAGCTGTTTGTATAATACAGAATTATGCCTTACATTATTCGGGTATTTAAAAATCCTAAACCCCTTAGGTATCCTTTCTGTTGCAATACATTCATTCAGATAGTCTATCTCCAATTGGTTAGTTTTTAAAGCTTATAGTTTGCCCTTGAACACTTTAAAAGTCTCATCAAAAGACTCATAGTCCTTGTTAAAAGTACATTCATTGAAATTAAAACGCATGCTCGATCAAGTGTCGAAATTAAAGTTCACAGTACCTGTGTTGGTGTTTCTCCTACATGGAAACGCTATCTTATTTTTGTTTTCCTTTTTATTCGTTAATCTCTGTTGTTTGTTACTGCTAGGGCTACCGCATCCTTCTCCCTGGTGTGGTACTTCAATCCTGGAGGACGCCAGCCCTTGTCTATTTTCATAACACTCTTTAAATAGATTTTGATTACCAGGTACATCGCCATGACTTGGTGAGGAATGTGTCGAGTTGTCTAACAATTGTGTTAACAGCACAATCACCTGTTGAAACTCTTTTCTAGTAACAGGTGTGCAGTCATCTCCAATGGACTCCTTTAGGACTGTTGGTGTATCTGCAAACACATCCGGTTCCGCCCGTTCCGCCATGGATACCAAAATGCCAAAAACGAAACACACCCAGTCACAAAACCAATGAAGAACAAAATCCAAGGCAAAAAACGGGTACCAGGCACCAGCAATAATTGTTAAAAACCCCTCTTTATTCCAATGAAAACACAAGCCAATTCGGCCCAGAAACGAAAAGAACAAATAACTGATGAGCGCGCTTTCCCTTTGTTAAATACAAAGCTTCCTCAGAACAACCCTGCTTAAAAAATACCATGCTTATATATACAATTTAATTGAATTCATTGAAATAATTAACTCATTACTTTAATTAGTAATGAATGTTAAAAACACATTACTCCATTTGTTGGCAGTGTTACAAAATTGTTACCAGTACTACCAATATTGCATATCTAACATCTCGTAGATGCAGGCATGTATTAAAAACTGTACAGGTTGTATGTAGATTTAAATAAAACTAAAAACTTTCTACAACTACAAGTTTTGAACTTATTTATAATACATGTTTAAGAACTGAGATACTGTGGTTTGGACATTGAAAACCTAACCAAATGAATGAATGAATGTAAAAAACATAAATGCAACACCCGTAATACTCATAAAACTGTAATGAACACTCTAAAAGAGTGTTAACCACCAAAAAAAATTGTATATTCAAAATTGTTACATGGAAAAATCCACGTACATGTGTTTAAAATAAAAATAAAAATGAATAAAAATAAAAATGTGTGACCAACAAGAAAGTTCATTCTAATAGTGTACAAGTTTAAAACTCCCTTTCTACAAAGGTTTTATGAAGTCTCTTCTACTCTGTTTAATGATCTTTTCTTTGCAGTTGGTCATACATTTTTATTTTTATTCATTTTTATTTATTTTTATTTTAAACACATGTACGTGGATTTTTCCATGTAACAATTTTTAATATACATTTTTTTTTGGTGGTTAACACTCTTTAGAGTGTTCATTACAGTTTCATGAGTATTACGGGTGTTGCATTTATGTTTTTTACGTTCATTCATTTGGTTAGGATGTTCATCGTGCATACAGCTGCAGTCATAACAGATGGGTTCTCCTGCCATCAGGCGGGTCCTCGGTCGGCCGAATTCCAAAGTCTAGGTCCGGCGTCGGTTGTCGTCACTTCTTCCCTGACGTCAGTGTGACAGGGGTATAAAGGAACCAGCCGATGCCATTTTCTTCAGTCTTTCTTGCCGCGCGGTGCTTGAAGCAGAAGCAGTTCGCAAGTGCCGGTCGGCCAGCTCCTGAGATTACGAAAATTTGGAAACCGAAGTCTTCTTAAAAGCTAAGTACTCCGTTGGGGAAACTTTTCTTGCCTCAGACCGATGTCAGACAAAGTTAATAATTGTATTTCTTGTGGGAAGCAAATACCGCATATGGATTTCCATTCCCTCTGTATACCTTGTTTAGGCCCAGACCACGACGTCTCGGTCTGTCGCTTTTGTGCTACATTCAATAAACGCACTGTTAAGCGTCGGGCGGAGTTCGCCCAGCATTATTTTGGGAAAGCATTTAACTATACTATGTCGTCGGATACTCCGACTCCGATTTTGTCTAAAAAACGCAAAGACAAGGACCGACACACGAGGTCCGCTGCCTCTACCGACACCACGCCAAAGCCGACTACACGTGGTCCGGTTCTCAGAGAGGCGACTACGCAACCCCTGACCACCGACGACCTGTCTTTGACGGTGTCTCCTGTGCCCGAGGTCGCAGGCTCCTCGGCCCACACCCCGACTACAGATACCGAAGACTCTCTTGGCATTGAAACTCAGAATGTGGACAGGTCCACCTCCACTCAAGGTGTCTTCAGACCTTCCTCTTCTTTCTCCATCAAGGCTTTCACAAAGTCTAAAGCAACCATGCACTCTAAGAGACCAGCTACACAGGGCCCATCTCCAGGCCCCATGCCTAAGAAACAGATGCTTAAAATGGCTGAGGATTTAATTACTCTTATCAGAGGTTCTCAGCCCCCTCCGGACAAAAGGCCTAGAGTGGAGGAAGATTCCCCTTCCTCTGATCAGGGCTCCATTATTTCAGAGCACTCTGATGATCAGGAACATTCTTACTCCCCTTTTGAAGACTCTGATGCGGAGGAGTCCATCCCTTCTGTATCCCCCCCCTGAGGATTACTCATTTGGGGAAACTTTGCATAGCTTAAGGGAACACTTCCACTGGGAAGGCCAGGATTATTCAGATTCCAAGAAAAGGCTCAGGGAATTTCTCTTGCTTCCTCAGCACAGGCCTCTGGCTATACCTCCTGTCTTGGACATCCTAGTTGATGTTTACTCGGAGGCCGGCCTTAACCCGGACTCTCTACCTCCAGCTCCAGTTAAGCCTGACAGGTACTACAGGGTCCCTGACTCACACCAATTCCTATACAAAAGCCATGCTGCTGACCCAGAAACCATCTCACAGGGCCCCAAGGGAGTTAAGGCCTCCATTGCTAAAAATCCACTGCCTTCCGAGAGAGATTCCAGATCCTTAGAAAGGTGGGGAAAAAAGGTATATACCTCGGCTACCTTATCCATGAGGGCCTTAAACTGTCAGTTTCATATGCTAAAATACCAACAGTTTTTGTTATCACAATTGAAAAGTAAAATGTCACAACCTGAACAACCAGACTTGAAGGAGTTGCAGGATTTGATGCATAGTGCAGAACAAGTGGGTAAGCATACCTTACAATGTGGTTTTGATGCTCTAGAGGCCTCATGTAGAGCTGCTGTTACAGGATCAGTCATACGTAGGCATGCCTGGCTCAAGGAACAAGCCTTGCCTGATCATGTCAAAGCTAAATTACTAGACGCCCCTCTTCAAAAGGATGTACTATTTGGTGCTAATGCTGAGGAGGTATTAAGGAAAGTGGAGGAAAAGGCTAAATCAATGCAAACTGTGAAAGAATTTCTACAGGTTCAACTCCCACGTTTTAGTAGAAATTGGCCTTCCAAAAACTGGTCCTTTCCTGCCACAGACAGACCCCAAAGAGGCAGATACAGGCGCCCGAGGAGCAGAGGACAATCCCAAGGATCGTATAGAGGCAGACAATGGCAAGCTCCTACACAAAGAGGTGGTGAAGACAACTTGCAATTTTTCAAAAAGCAAACCCAATGACTTTCCCCTTTGCATGCCAACCAGGTCGCAAATGGCAGCCCCCTTAGGAGGAAAGCTGGCATTATTTTCAAACAATTGGCATATTGTCACAAAGGACAAATGGATCCTGGACATTATAAACAGAGGCTACAAATTCCATTTTCACACCCTTCCAAAAATGAGAGGCATGCCAAACCTGCCACAAAATCAAAGGGCAGAGGCACAAAGACAAATTACAGATCTCTTAAACATGAAAGCTATTCAAGAGGTACCTACGCACGAACAAGGTCAAGGTTTTTATTCCAGGCTATTTCTGGTGCCAAGGAAGGGAAAAGATTGGAGACCTATTTTGGATCTATCCATCCTAAACACATTTCTACTCGTACCAAAATTCAAGATGCTCACTCTGCAGCAACTTCTTCCCATGCTGGGCAAGGAGTCTTGGCTGGTAACATTGGACCTCAAGGAGGCATACCTGCATGTCCCTATCAGACAAAATTGCAGAAGGTACCTCAGATTTCTTGCAGGTTCAACCCATTATCAATTCTCTGCATTGCCCTTTGGCTTATCTACTGCGCCCAGAGTATTCACGAAATGCCTGGCATCAGTAATTGCCTACTGCAGACTTCAAGGGATACAAATATATCCCTATTTGGACGACTGCCTGATCCAAGCGGACAGCAAGCACATTCTTCTGAAACATCTGGCTTATGTAATAATGTTATTGAATTCTCTGGGATACACAGTCAACAAAAAGAAATCAAGGCTAATACCCTCTCGGAAGATAATTTTCCTGGGTGCCAATTTGGACACAAACACCCAGATGGCCATCTCACACCAGAGAAGCAGGGGCAACTAATTCAGTACTTCATAACACTAGCAAATTGCACCAGGCTGACTGCAAGGAAAATCCTGCAGGCTCTGGGATTCATGGCATCTTGCATCTTACTAATCCCATGTGCAAAGCTGCATATGAGGAAACTACAATGGTACCTGAAAAACATATGGTCTCAACACAGCCACAGTTTGGAAACAATAATACCACTAATTCCATGTCTGCAAAAGGAATTTCTGTGGTGGGCTCAAGCATGTCAAACAAACACAGGCCTTCCATTCAGCAAGCCTCAAGCAAATCAAGTCATCACAACAGATGCCTCGGACTACACCTGGGGGGCGCACATGACAGATCGGTGCATTCAGGGCAAGTGGTCCCAAAAAGAAAAGCACCTTCACATCAATCAAAAAGAAATGCTAGCAGTAATAAATGCTATTATAGCTTTCAAGGACCTCCTACAACCAGGTCAACTATTGATAAGAACGGACAACACCACAGTTATGGGGTACATAAGCAAGCAGGGAGGAACACATTCTTACCCCCTATGCAGACTGGCCATGTCACTTTGGAACATGGCCATGGACTTACAAATGGAACTACAAGCACAGTACTTGCCAGGCAAGGAAAACACGCTGGCAGACAGCCTAACCAGGAATATGACAGACCCACACGAATGGAAGTTGCATCCAATAGTTTTTACAGAAATAATCCAAGAATGGGGAAGGCCAGACATAGATCTCTTTGCCTCCCACAAAAATCATCAATTGACAAAATTCTGCTCAAGGATCTTCCATCCAAAGGCCTGGAGAGTGGACGCTCTCTCTCTTTCAGTTGGACATCAATGACAGTTTATGCCTTCCCACCTCTTCCTCTGCTGCCCAAAGTTCTATTGAAGACCAGAGAAGACAGACCAAAGATGATCCTCATTGCTCCGGACTGGCCAAGGCAACACTGGTACCCACTCCTGAGGAGCCTGACACATTCCCCACCATGGACCCTGCCTCTAATGCCTCTTCTTCTGACTCAGCACAGCTTCAAAACTCTTCACAGTCAGCTAAAAACACTCAGTCTAGCCGCATGGAAGATTCCTTAGCATCACAGCAGGCCCTACTCTCCAAGGAGGTGCAGGATGTCATTTTGGAGGCCAGAAGGCCATCAACTAGAAAAGCTTACTCCAAAATGGAAACGTTTTGTGTCTGGAATGAGAAAAAGGGCCAGGACCCTGGAAAACTGAATTTACCTCAAATACTACAATACTTGGCTGAACTGCTAAGCAGTGGACTTTCTTTCTCCTCCATCAAAATCCATGCCTCAGCCATTTCTGCAGAATACAACACTGATCCACCTTTATTCTCTCACCCTCTCTTAAGACAGTTCCTCAGAGGGGCTAAGAATTTAAGACCTCCAAGGAAACAACCAATACCTGCTTGGGATCTTAACTTCATTCTGGAAAAACTGACCTTGCCTCCTTTTGAGCCAGCTGCCTCATCAGATTTGCAATATTTGTCCTGGAAAACAGCCTTCCTTCTGGCTATCACCTCAGCTCGTAGAGTTTCAGAACTACAGGCTCTCATGGCTGTCCAGCCTTTTATCATCTTCCATCAGGACAGAGTTTCCTTACGAACCAACCTGTCCTTTATGCCTAAAGTGGTATCCAGGGTAGCTTTAAATCAGGCCATACATTTACCTACTTTTTATCCCAATCCTCAAAACAAAGGGGAGAGATTACTACATTCCTTGGACATCCACAGACAACTGCGTTATTATTTGGACAGAACAAAGCCTTTCAGAAAATCAGAACAGCTCTTTGTGGCCTATGCGGTAGGAGCTCAAGGAAAGCCAATCTCCAAACAGACAATCTCAAAATGGATAGCCCACTGCATACGCTTTTGCTATTCCTTTCATGGCAAAGCTGTACCTACAGGCATTAGAACTCATTCCACCAGGGCCACAGCCACCTCTGCAGCCTTCCTCAGAGGAGTTCCTACCAAGGATATTTTGGAAGCAGCCACTTGGAGTTCTGTGCATACCTTCTCCAAGCACTACAACCTACCATTATACTCCAAATCTAGAGCAGGCTTTGCCACTGCAGTCTTGCAGGGCATTTTGGCTCCTCCTAGTTCCACCTAGTGCCTACCACCCCTTTCTTAGCTTTGGGATTCTACCCATCTGTTATGACTGCAGCTGTATGCACGATGAACATAGTACAGTTTTGTACCTACCATAAATGTAGATGTTCGAGTGCTAATACAGCTGCAGTCCAGGTTTCCCTCCCTCCTTTCCCTCTTGGGACAGGCCTATAGGCTAGCACATCCTCATAAAACCTGATTGGGGTTTTCTTTTATGATGTATTTGCTTGCAACTACTGTATTTTGATTATATTGCACTGCATTATTACACAAACTTATGTATTGCCTTCCTTCTGGGGGCACCTGACATCTGGGGCAAGAAAAACTGAAGAAAATGGCGTTGGCTGGTTCCTTTATATCCCTGTCGCACTGACGTCAGGGAAGAAGTGACGACAACCGACGCCAGACCTAGACTTTGGAATTCGGCCGACCGAGGACCCGCCTGATGGCAGGAGAACCCATCTGTTATGACTGCAGCTGTATTAGCACTCGAACAGCTACATTTATGGTAGGTACAAAATTGTACTTTTTCAATGTCCAAACCACAGTGTCTCAGTTCTTAAACATGTATTATAAATAAGTTCAAAACTTGTAGTTGTAGAAAGTTTTTAGTTTTATTTAAATCTACATACAACCTGTACAGTTTTTATTACCTGCCTGCATCTACGAGATGTTAGATATGCAATATTGGTAGTACTGGTAACAATTTTGTAACACTGCAACAAATGGAGTAATGTGTTTTTAACATTCATTACTAATTAAAGTAATGAGTTAATTATTTCAATGAATTCAATTAAATTGTATATATAAGCATGGTATTTTTTAAGCAGGGTTGTTCTGAGGAAGCTTTGTATTTAACAAAGGGAAAGCTCGCTCAACAGTTATTTGTTCTTTTCGTTTCTGGGCCGAATTGGCTTGTGTTTTCGTTGGAATAAAGAGGAGTTTTTAACAATTACTGCTGGTGCCTGGTACCCGTTTTTTGCCTTGAATTTTGTTCTTCAGTGTCTACACTCACTGGAGCCATAGTTGCCCCACTTTTATGTGCAGTGTCTCCACCCTTTGACTGTCCAATATCTGTGGCCTCCAGGGATGGGATATGTGTGGGCATACAGACTGTGTGCGGTGACAATGGAGGCAGAAGAGTGACGTCTACCTCTGGGACAGATTCAGCCCCTGACACCCCCCACCTGTGCCTTACTGTGGCCACCATCATCAATGTCGGAGGAGACACTGACATCAGGTTGTCTAGGGGACAGACTCCAATCCCCATGGTCACCTGCAATAAGAATTGAAAAAGGAGTACATTAATACCTGCACTTTTGTGTCCAAAAAGCATCCAAGACTCCTAACAACGAAGACCCACAACTGCATTAGCTTTCAGACAACTACCTTCTCTTCCTTCGTCCACAAGGCACTATGTCAGAACACAATTCAAATTCAACTCAAAACCTTTATAATCATCACTTGAAGTAAATGAAGTCAAAGATGACCAGTAATATTTACCTTTTACTTACACAGTATAACAGTATAATTCAAACAACAACACATAAAACCCAGTACAACTCTCTTCACAATTATATGCTAACACAAATCTCACTGCCTAATGTATTTGCCTTCAACCTGTTGTATTTTAAAAGGCATTTTACATTCCTTGCCTCATTTAAGCCAGGATCCTTATCTGCTCTTATCTCTAACTGCCAAAAGTGTATCTGTTTGTTGAACTGCACTGCTTTGACTACCCCCTCTTGAAACCTTAGGTACCTCCTCCAGACTGGCAATTAAAAACATCCTACGCTGCCTCCACACATAATTATGTGCACATAGGGCATTATTCTGGCCCTTATCTATACTAGACTAGAATTGTTCCTTAAGAAAACAAGTGTCATACTTACCAGGGGCAGGACCACGGCCTTGGACAGTACCTGACGGACCTGTGAAAAGTTGAGGGTGGGGTAATGTCAGTACCATTGCATGTTGCTGCACAGGGTAATACATCCATATATCTCACATTTACAGTAGCTACTCTGTTACTTGTTGTATTGGTCCCAATCTGCATATGAGTGTATACCTGAAGTTGCACCCTCCCCAAAAACAAATACCTGACCCCCACATAAATGTATCTGCAGCCTGACACACTGACTACTACAGTATTACAGTGTGGATCACAGTAAGCTTACCTGCACATTCCTCAGCTGTGGAAACCATGGCACCCACCTCCAGGATGTCTGGTGTGATGGATGCCTGGGAGTTGTCACTTGTGCCTAGGTACACCAGGAATTCCTCAGTGGCCAAGAGTTGCTGTTTCACTGCAGGCCCTCCACCAGTGACAGCATGATCCCTGGCTATATCCACTGCCCTTCGATGTGCAGCATTAATATCAGTTGCCCGGTGTCGAACCTGCTCATCTGTCCTGCCCTGCTGGCCCCTTGCATTAATGTCATGGACAAGGTCTGACCACAGTGCAACCTGCTGTTCCCTATTATGTCTCCCCATGGATAACAGGATGTCATGATGCTGCCTTAGTTCTTGCAAGATTATCTCATTCTCTGCATCTGTGAAAGGTGGATGTTGTCTGTGGTACATTATTCCTGAAAGACATCACAAGGGGAACACATCACAGGATCATATATGTGGATGTCCACTATGTGCATATGCAGCAAGAGCACAATGACCAGCACTATCCACTGCTTGCTTACATATGCCATAACCCACAGTGTGACAACATACTACATATGTGGATACAACCAAGACAGTACCCTTACCGAGGTATTCCCTGTGTACCATGACAGCATCTGCTATATGATCATACACCCAACACTCCAGTCCACTGTGGTGTGCCCATGGTGTGTCCCCTAAGGCCAACCACACAATAGTATGTCATAGAAGCAGTGCCAAATAGCAGTGTGCTATACCAGCCACTATATAGGGACAGTCCGACAACACCAGTGTGTCACACTAATAACAGACAGTGCCTCCCTGATGTATTGTACGTCCCATTTAGGTATAAGTCAGAAGGGTATCAATGATATGTCATTACACAGGTCTGTGGATGGCTTACTGCTGTAATCTCTGTGCCCCATTCCTCTATCCTCCCATCTGAATCCTGTTATGCACAAAAACAGTTACACACCTGCTAGAGTGAAGTACTCTTCTGTTGAACTGTGTGTCTGGTAAAGTTTCACAAAGGTGTGCTCTTGGTGAGTAAGGTGTCATACAGAATGGTTCCCCATAGCCAGCTGCCAGCCTTTTAAGCATACTCTCATCAGCAGATGATTACCTCTATACCAATATGTGGTTCTGAAATGCTAACTGTAGCCAAAGCAGCTGAATGGCACTATCAATAGCCAATGACATGCAAGCACTGTGCAATATATAAGGCCTTCATATTGACATGGGCCCCTTTCTTAGCTATTGAGGTGGACACTACTGGAGTGAGGAGACTACATCATCACAAAGGGTAGGTCTGTAACAGAAACCTTTACATAGTGTACCACAGGCTGCAGCTGCTGCTGCAGGAAGTAGACAGAGGCAGAGTGTGTGGACGCTTTGGAGGACAACATGCTGTAGGTGTATCTGTGTCAGCCATGTCAGCCCTATTGTAGAGGCAGTGCCAGGGTGAAGGTACTCTTTACACTCCAATTAAGGCATGTGTTTAAGGTACAGATGTTAGGCAACTGTGTCAATAAAAGAGTCCAAGGCAATATAGTCTACTGCTATACGGATATGTGAAGTGTGTCCCTACCTGCAGGCCTGTGACTTCATGCACTGAAAAGCAGCTGTTTAATTTGCAATGCTTTGTGTGGATAAAGAGTGTATTAGTGATCCATTAATTGCTGTCTTCACAAAAATGTAATTGAAATGCAGCACAACACTGGATTTGAACCCAGGACGGTGTGTGGCAAAATGTACTGTATGCAAGTCATTTAACAGACTGCGCCACTGCTGCAACAGGTGTACTTGCAAGATATATGTGCACACATACAGGTGTGACAAATATTTTCTACATCCATCAATATGTGCATGGCTTTTTATAGATGTATGTCTGCACCAGAGTCCCAGTTGAACATGTATTTTGCCATAAATGCCTTAGCAGGTGACTTTCCACATGTTGCTGATAAAAGGGCACATTTACTTCCAATCACTGGCCTCCGTTACATCCATTATCATGTGTTTGGCTGTCTAGTAGTGTACTGTTGCACCAGAATCCAAGGTACACTCCCATTTTTTCCATTACTGTTCATTCCAGTTTACATGGTGTGGCATGGCATGCAGCTGCACTGAAACACGCCTAATGACTGCAACTGGCAATTACTATGTTTTGTTTAAACTGCCTGTTTTAATTAAGAGTTGAGTGGTGTGGCGGGTTAATGCAGTGTACTGCAGGTGTGGTGGGCTTGGGTTCAAAACATGGCAGAGGTGATGTATTCTGTACATGTGACTTACAATGTTAAAAACAGATATATTCATTATAGCTCTATTTAGCTGAGCTAAGCGAAGCTGCACCACATGGTGTTATGCCCAGCTCTGCACTAAAAAAATATAAAGAAAAGAAAAAAGGGGGCAAGCAGGGAGAAAAACATATTGAAAGGCAGGGAGGGATGTGCAGGAAGGGTGTAGGAAAGAACCATAGCTATCCATTTCTTGTAAAGCAACAACTATGCACTTTGACAGATTTGTAGATGAATTTAGAGCCTCAAACCCCAGAGAGAGGGGTGAGGACAACATAAGTGCACTGTCAAGCCAGTTGGACCAAATTAATTGTGTCCAGTGGACATGTGTGCAAAATGGAGAGCTATGTGTGGGACGATATTTTTTTTTTATGAACAGGTGCCCATTTTCTTTAAAGGTGAGAGTGGAATATTGGGGAAGAGACTTATGTATGTGTGGGGGGAGTAAGTTTTGTTGGTGAGGATGCATTTGCAAATAGACAAGACAGCAGACAGGGTTGGTGTATGACACATGAGAAGGGTGAACACCTTTGACAGGGAGGGTGTTGTGGAATCTGAGTACTATGTCCCTCCAGACAGCAGCAGCGTGACTCAGGTCCCCACCCATGGGACCATCGACACTACTCTATCACTGCCTCGAGGGTAGCTGTGCTGGAGGCTGGGCACCAGGGAGATGGTGCCCCAGCAGATTGGCCAGCATGCTTTCAATCCAGCACAGGCATTGGTCATAGCCTCTGTGGACTATCCTGCACACCAGGACCACTAGCTCATAAAGGGTGACCACTTTCCCTTTGCCACCGCTCCCAGAGTTGGACTGGGCCCTGTCCCCTGGTGGCAGTACTACCGGACACCGCAGGTAGTGCAGGGGCAGCAGAGGGAGCACCATAGGTCTGGGTCCCAGATGTGCTGGGATCTGGTGCCATGGCCGGTTGAGGCAAGGTAGGAGGATCACCTGGAACCAGCCTACCTTGACGTGCTGTGGGACATGAGGTAAAGCAATATGTTACGGCTGCTAACAACCAATTCATTGTTAGTATTAACAGAATGGAGCATCATATTTATTAATCCAAATACATATTAATGTATATTATGGGCAACACAACATAATGTAATATAACAGCCAGTATGGTAACAGCATGCCAGTGTGAAGTAAACCATACAGCCAATAAAACAGTTTAGCAAAATATGTTAATGTTGTGTTTTTCGGTTTTTCCCGGTTAGGAGTAGTCACAGTGGAACTCCGGTCCACTAATGATTGGTAGTTGATGTTTACGTGCCGAGTTACCAGCCCTGACGCACAACCTTCAATGAAGGTACACCCATTCATGCATGTCTCCACGCAGAAGATGCTCTAGCTGAGAATCGAACCGGACAGCGTCTTACTGTGAGGCGACAACACTACCGCAGCACCACCACCGCGGGTAGCAAAATATGTTAATATTGAATCATATTAAAACATAATAATTAGCCACATTTTCAAAAATATAGTTAGTTTAACAAAATATGTTAATAATTTACAATTATTAATAATTATTATTCATATAATATTAATATATTATATAAAATTATTTTATTAAATATTAAATAAATTAAATATTTAATTACATATATTTAATAATATATAATATATGTAATATATTAATAATGTATAATACAATATATATATATACACTATAGATATATATATATATATATATATATATATATATATATATATACATATATATATATATATATATATATATATATATATAAACACAATAATTTATTTAAATGTAAATATTTAAATATTAAATAATAAATAATTATTATATATTAAATAAAACATGTTAAAATAAAATATAAATTTAAATTATTTATTATATATTTATTAATTTATAATTAATTTATAATTAGTCATTATTATTAGTTAATAATGTTATTTTTTTTATCTCTGATTTTTTTAACATTATTATCTAATTTATTTTTATCTCTTTATAGTACTGTTCTTGACTTGGTATTATTGTTTAGTTTAATTTTTAGTACAGTTGAGTTTTATTAATATTCTCCTAATATTTTTTCACTGTTTATTGTATATTATATATTTTTACTGTATTTCATTCTAATTTTGTAACTGTTCTTGATTATTATACTTTGAAGCTTTTCTCCCAGGCCTCTGCTAAAAAAGGTTTTTTTGTCACACTATCTCGGTCAACAAATGTCAAATAAATAAATGAAATGGTAATAAAACATAACTATATTCAACCACATTTTGCAAGATATAGTTAAACAAAATATGTTAATATTAAATCATAATAATACATTACAATAATGAATAAATTAAAATAAGGGGTGGGGAAAGAGAGTGAGAAAACATACCATTAGTGAGACTGCAGATGATTTCCCTGACAGCACTGGTCATACATACACCTGGAAACATACTATGAATTGTGCAATACAAGTTACATGACTTTCCTCTAGCATTCTAATACTGTTACAGTGTTTTACTACACTGCAGTGCCAATGGGACACACATGCATGGTATAAAACCATACTGCTTATATTAGTACAGTTTTATTTCACTTTCAACAATACAGGTGAACCCATATTACTGACAGTTGTGATTATAGTGACTACAATTCTCCTATAGCTGTTGTAGCATGTACATACAAGCTGATAGCATGAGACAATACTGGGCAAGCACTAACAAATGCAGGTACAGAACTACTCAGAATGGTTTCACATAATGTGGACTTACATAACTGCCAGGGTGTTCTATAAATGGATTTGGTAATACATTGCATTCCCAGGTAATAATTTATCTAGTAAGTATTTGACAGATGAATTAGTCAATTCTAATTATCTAATTACATTACGATAAGTCGTGACACTTGAGAGGCGTGTTTGTGTACGAAAATTAAACCAGACAGCCGTCATGTCTTAGTTGGTAGGTATGGGAGTAAATCTCACTAGCTGTGACTGCAGGGGACATCTGCAAATACTTTAATAATTGACTACAGCAGCATAGTATGGACAAGCAAGAGATACAGACATACTGGGATTACTCAGTTTTATTTCTGAATCAACAGTGCTGATGCACACATCCTTGCTGTTGAGTGTAACATTCTGTGACATCTAAACACAATATATGCACATAATATGGGCTAACTCACCCATTATATTTTTATGTTCTTCGGGAGAGAAAAATTGTGAACATTAAGTAACTGATACTGAAAATGTAGTGCTACATAGCACTTGATTTGTACCCAGGACTGCGTGTGGCAAAATGTACAGTGTACAAATAATTTAATAGACTGAGCTACTGAGGTACTTCTGACTGCAGGGTGACTGATACTTGCCTGGAGACCACCTGGAAACATACTATGAATTGTGCAATACAAGTTACATGACTTTCCTCTAGCATTCTAGTACTGTTACAGTGTTTTACTACACTGCAGTGCCAATAGAACAAACATGCATGGTATAAAACCATATTGCTTATATTAGTACAGTTTTATTTCACTTTCAACAATACAGGTGAACCCATATTACTTTTATTGGTTTGCAGTATCTGTGAAGTCCACATACATGATATCTGACCATCGAGTGGCCTACCTCACCGATAGGTTTTTTACCTGATGGCTGTGGAAGAAAAAGCATTATGTGACCGGTATTGGCCTAGAGAAAGCCTTGAACAGTATTATGACTTACAAACTGGAAAACAGCAAATTCGATACCAAACTAGCAAAAAACAGAACAAGTAGAAAAACGCCACGGCAGAATATACTAAGCACGGACCTTTATTGTAAGCGCTTTCGGTCAAGGTATTACCTCAACCTTCTTCAGACATAAACAATTTAAACAACCACCCAACTTTGCTTAAATACAATACTTAATTAATAACTCACTTAATTAGTCCACTAATTGTCATAACATTTAAAGCTAGCGCATTTGTAACTTTAACTATGGATATACATTGGTTCTATATAAAATGCAATAAATAATACAAATCCATGTGTATGTGCAAGGTGTATATGTATGTAATATACAAACTTGCTTAGATATTTAAATATTTACGTTTATACTTTCCTTTGAAAGTAATATTACCTAAAATAATTTATCTAAACTCTAATTTACTATATCAGTACACAACAGACACCGTTCTACAAATTTCTCCAACAACTCCAATTCTTAAGTTAAAATGTCTTAATCATATACATATCTAAAAAATATATATATGTATATATAAAACTAGATTCCATACAAATAAACCTATATGTTAACATCCAGATTCTCTCCTATTTGCTTTGTGTTATGTAAAAACATTTTATGTATATATAAAAATTAAAATTTAATACATAAAAAGGTATACAAAATACCTAAATATTATAAAAAATATATATATATAAAAGAATTTGTACAGAATTTATAAATATAGGTTTATTTGTATGGAATCTAGTTTTATATATACATATATATATTTTTTAGATATGTATATGATTAAGACATTTTAACTTAAGAATTGGAGTTGTTGGAGAAATTTGTAGAACGGTGTCTGTTGTGTACTGATATTGTAAATTAGAGTTTAGATAAATTATTTTAGGTAATACTTTCAAAGGAAAGTATAAACGAATTTAAATATCTAAGCAAGTTTGTATATTACATATACACCTTGCAATACACATGGATTTATATTATTTATTGCATTTATAGAACCAATGTATATCCATAGTTAAAGTTACAAATGTTGTAGCTTTAAAATGTTATGACAATTAGTGGACTAATTGAGTGATTTATTAATTAAGTATTGTGTATTTAAGCAAAGTTGGGTGGTTGTTTAAATTGTTTATGTCTGAAGAAGGTTGAGGTAATACCTTGACCGAAAGCACTTACAATAAAGGTCCGTGCTTAGTATATTCTGCCGTGGTGTTTTTCTACTTGTTCTGGTTTTTGCTAGTACTATGACTTAAGCAATACAGTTTGCAGCCATTAGATTTGCATTCTACAGCTATTACAGTGTCCAACACCACCAGCCATATTATAGAATCCATTGGTTTCTGCAGAATTCCTACCTAGTATGCCTTATATAGGTTATTTTCCCACCCTTATATGTCATTGAGCAATATTCAAAAAAGCGCCGTGTTGCTTAGCAGCGTGGAAGCCAGCTGAGCTGAGCAGAGCAGAGCGCAAACACACACAGTTGTAGTTTAAGCGAAGCTTTGTACTGCGCAAACATTAGCAGCTGTTACCATGTTTATGCAGTGCTTAGCAGGTTTGAGCACAGTTCCACAGAGCGCAGTGTAGCCATATTTTTAAATCTTGTCCATAACATGTGCAACAAAAATATAGACTACTTATGACTTCCAGGTATTCAACCCTGATCTAGTGCACATATAGCCGTAACTCTACCCATTAATCTATGTGGGTGTTAAGAAATCCGGTATACCTTCACATATACCACTGAGGTACATGTTAGCAGTGCTGAGCACTACTCCACGCCACATAAATGCTCTTAAACCAATAAACAAATAATTAATTTCATCCAGTTTCTATTTTTAAATCCCTGGCAGGTGTCTGCCATGTATGTATGAGCTCCACTCAGCTTAGCTGCGGTCTGCGCCATGCCGTGCAAACACCAAATAAAATAATAAAAAAAATACATAAAATGTCATTATGCTTATTAATTACATCCGGTTGCTATACTTAGATGTCTGGCAGGTGTCAGCTGTCTACATATGAGCAGAGCCTGGCATTTTTGCGCTCCGCGCTGCGCCTCACAAACATGCATTTTTTTTTAAAAGCAGACATCCCTGATTCAATATCCATGTTCCTTGGCTCTCCCTTGGCAGAGCGCCATCTTTAATATGCATTTCATGCTGCCAAGGAGGGATTGTGTCCATGTACACAGACACATTCCGTGTAGGCTCTACATGATGCCTACATGGAATTTATTAATTCTTGGGGCTCCATAATGATCTTTACTGGTACCAGTTCACCCATCTGTGCCAGTAGCTTCAGGCCCAATTTGTTCCAGAGCACCTTTGTCGGAGTCAATAGTTAGGTAACTTCAATGCTGACTGGTTCCTTTACTTCAGGTCCAAAGTGTTTGGACCCAGAAGAGTCTTGGAGCCGAAGTTTCAGCATTGACGCTCAAGGAGGGGTTGGCTCCAAAGTAATTGGAGCCATCTCTTTTTCTCTGGTCTTTGGTGCTACATAGCTTGGCTCTGAGATTATTCTCGGGGTCAAGACACATTCGAGGTTTCCATTGTGTCTGAGGTCAGGATGGAGTCTACAGAGCTGGTAGCTTCTTCGGTCTTTGAGGCTTTCCACCAGGTATTGTTTGTGTTGAGGAAAAAGCTGCTGTCTTGAAGGTCAGCACCATCCAAACCCCAGTTTGGAGCGGCTTCTGTTTCTTATCCTTCTGTCAGATAAGGACAGTCCATCCCACAGGCTTCCCAGGTTTCTAGGTATGTTAGCTCCCACACTGATTCTGAATACTCTGAAATTCCCCCTCAGACATTTCATAGAAAACAGACATGCAAATAGAAGCACTTAGACTCTTCACCTGAGTCCGTCACAGAAGACATGGATTTGGATGAGGTTGAAGGCTTCACAAGATTCCCCCTCCGATGACATCACTTTTGGTGAGATCCTGGAACTGATGAAACAGGGAGGTGGTGGTCCACAGTTAACCCTTCTACTGGCAATCCTGTGTTCTTGGAAGTCTTTCAGTTCAGCTCATCTTCCACCTGGGTGGTATCACCTTTTGATCCACTCACTGATCTGATGGCTGAAAAGGCATGGAAGGACCCTGACATGGTGGAGCCTATAACTAAGATCCAGACAAAATTCTGTCTGCCCCCACAGACAGAAAACACTGGAGCAATGGTCCTGCAGTAGATGCAGCAATGCTTGTAGCAGCGGCCACAAAAAAGGAACTGTCCAAAGAGAGTTCCTTGGTTCATCCTCCTAAAAGAAAGTCTAGGATAATGGACTACTTTGGGAAATAGACTTGTGCTTTAGTGACCTGTGCTCTCAGGGTGCTGCATTTTCTAGCTCATGTCATCAGATTTTAGAGAGATTTGATGAAGGAGATTTCCCATGGGAAGTCTCTTTTGGGAATGATCTCCCTAGGGAGTATTACCAGCAGATGTCCAGAAGACAGCAAATTCCAAGCTGTCTGCACTCCAAAGTTCTTCAAATGTAGCCATGTGACTGCTATCAAATGCAGATGATGGTACAGCTAGAGCTGCAGGCACTGGCATTGCTATTCACTTGCATGCCTGGATACTCTTGTATGACTATGCGGAATGCTTCAGGATGTCCTTCATTAGTGCTGCTTTTGATGGGTCCATTCTTTTCAGACCCAAAGTTGGAGAAACACTCACCAGGAGTCAGCAAGTTGGTAAGACACTCTCTGCAGTAGACATCACTTCTCCACACCCCAGAGAACCTATGCTAGGAATCAGCTAGCTAGAAAGAGGATGTATTTCAGGAAATCACAGAGTTTTTATCATGAGACACCTGGAGATAGAACTCTCATGACAGAGGAGGAGACAGTAATAATAATGGATGTGTCCCAAGAGGCAGGGTTGGACCACAGAATTAGGGATTTTTTTGTGGACCATTTTCTGAAAATCCCTTGCAATATCCCTGAAGGGATGTCCAACAGCTGCACTCTGGAGGCAGTTGGGGGATGCTTATTTTTACACCCACAAGCCTGGATTAACATGACCACACATTGATGGATGCAAGAGTTCCCAACATCCCACCCAGTCAATGGGAACTTGCAGCAGAAGAAATCTCCAAGCTGTTAGAAAAAAGAGTCATGCAGCTGGTCTCAATAGACCAGATAGAATCCAGAGTCTACTCGTGATTCTTTTTGTTGCCCAAGAAGACAGGGGACTTAGGGCCCATTATAGACCTGAGTTATTTGAATCATTATGCCAAGCAGACGAAATTCCGGATGGTCATGCTACAGCCCATTTTGCCTCTACTGAGACAGGATGATTAGATGTGTTAGATAAACCTCAAGGATGCATAGTATCATGTCTAGAGGAAGTTTCTCCATCCAGAGCTCTGACCTGTGGACTTGCCACACCCCCCATGTATTCACCAAGGTCATGGCAGTGGTAGCAGTGCACTTATGTTTACTGGAGATCCATGGTTTTCCATATCTCAATGACTGACTCCTCACAGCTACAACCAACAGTCTCTTATTGCATCACTGGGACACTCTGCTCTGACTGGTACAGAAGTTAGGGATCACCAGCAACATCTCCAAGAGCCAGCTTACACTCCTCAACAGATAGAATTTATCGGATGCCTCCCGAACAAAACCTTACAGATTAACTACCTTTCAGTGCTAAAGTTCTCTCCACTTGCTTCACTGCCACACAAGTTCTTCACCACACCTGTTCCCCAGCAGTATCATTTTTCAATTATTGGGTCTTATGGTACCCCCTATATTCATGAGCCCTCTTACCAGATTCTTTATGAGGGTCCTCCAATGGACTTTAGAGGTACAATGGTGTCAAGGAATCCATCCACTCCATGCAAAATAAAAGTAACTCATATCTGCAGACAGCATATATCTTGGTGGATAATGTTTCCTTCAGTGACAAACAGAAGACTATTCCAAACATGTTCCCCAGTGGCACTTGTGAAGATGGACGCTTCCCTTCTGGGTGTGGAGCATTTTGAAAGGAAGACAGTTCAAGGCACATGGTCACACACAGAGGTCAGTCTTCGCATCAGTGTTCTGGAGATGAGGGCAGTCCTCCTAGGTTGCAGGCTTTTCAGGACAGTCTCTCCAGAGGTCCAATTCAAGTATGGACATACAACATGTCAGTGGTCTGGTACATCAACAAGCAGGAAGGAACATGTTCTTACCCCTTATGCCACACAGCCATGAGAGTTTGGCAATGAGCAATGTCTTCACACCTCTTTCTTTTAGTAATGCGAATCCCAGGGTCGTCTTTGATCTGCAGTTGCAGGGGTCAGCTTTGCTGCAGTCTTTTTGCAACTCATCTAAACCACAAGTGCAGCAGTTACTTTGCCCTAATCCCTCAATGGGGCAGCCACCAATGGTTGCTGTGGGCCACAAATGGCCCCCTGGTCTCCTTTATGCCATTCTCACATCTAGTGAAGAAATTTATACAGAAAGCAAGAGTGTTCAGGGCCAGGATGATCCTCATTGCCCCTCTCTTGCCTCTGCAGACATGGTTTTTATTCCTGTGGCATCTGCTAATATATTCTTCCTGAAATTGGATCAATGTCCAGATCTCTTATCTCACCCATCTGGAATAACTTCCCAGATCAGAAAACCATGAAATTAACTTGGTTAACTTGGTTCCTTCAATTCTAACAGTAGCCCGAGATGCCAGGCATCCCCCCTTTGTTGTTCAGATTTTATCAACCTCTCAAAAACAGGCCACCATCAAGGTATACCACAGCAAATGGAAAAGATTTTCAATGTTGGCATTATTCAAAGGTCTAGACTACCTTTCAGTTCCTATTCCCTTTTTTTAGAGTTTTTAATCAAAACTTTTTCTCAATGGATCCAACTAATGAACTATCAGGGTGTATAGCTGCAGCCATCTCTTGTTTTCACATAGGCCAAAACAACTCTTCTGTTGCCTCCTTGAAGATTTCCAAAGCCTTTTTAAAAGGGACTTTCTTTCTTTGGTCCCCAATCAGAGATCCTTCTACTCCTTGGGACTTTACTGTTATGTTTCAAACATTGACTCAGCTGCCATTTGAGCCAGCGGCTTCAGTGGATTTGAAGTTTCTATCTTGGAAAACAATTTTTTCTGGTGGCTGTCTCTTCAGCTAATTGTATTTCAGAGATACAGACACTTTCCTGCAGACACCCTTAGTTAGATTTTCATAAGGATAGAGTGTCAATGAGAAGTAATGATTCTTTCCAACCTAAGGTGGGAGCCATAGCTAATCCAAATCAGGCTATAAACCTACCAGTCTTTTCTTCTTTTTTTTTTTAATTTTTTATTTTGATTTTTCCAAAACAATAATCATTTAAACATTTAATGGTAGTACACCTACCAGTCTTTTTTCCATGATTTTCTAATAAAGGGGAATATGTACTTCAGTTCCCTATTAAAATCGCGAAGGTCCACTTACCCGAATACGGAAACGTTGACACGTATTTGTCAAACCGTGAAAACACCGATCATCCTGAAGCACGAAATCTGAAATGTCGAATCGTCATAGTTGGCCCTTCTGCGGTATAGCTCCCTAAGGTAAGTGTGCGATAGTTACGGATCTTAGGGTTAGGGTGCAGGTTAAGGTAAATGCATAGATAGTAATGTATGTAAGGTTTAGTGTAGGGTTAGAAGTAGGGTTTTGTTAAGTGTTATTTGTGTGGGTTATTTAGTTTGTTTGGGTATAGTTCCGTAAGGTAAGTGTGCGATAGTTACGGAACTTAGGGTTAGGGTGCGAGTTAAGGTAAGTGCATAGATAATAATGTATGTAAGGTTTAGTGTAGGGTTAGAAGTAGGGTTTTGGTTAGTGTATGTATGTGGTTTATTTATTTTGTTTGGGTAGGTAGTATGTAGTGTGCGGTGGGGTTAGACAACTATGACGGTTCGAGTTTTTGAATTTCGCGGTTTAGGGTGTTCAGTGTATTCACGATTCGGGTAATATGTGTCGATGATTACGTATTCGCTGAGTAGGACTTTCGCAGTTCTAATATAGACCCATGTGCTTCATTTGTTGGATGTCCATCACCAACTTAGCTTTTGCCTCCAAAGAATTTAGCCTTTCAGGAAGTCAGATCAATTTTTGTTGCATTCTCCAAACAAAAATTGGACAAGGCAGTGGCTAAGGTTACCTTGCCAAGATGGTTATCTGATTGTATTACATTTGTATACAATAAAAAGGGTTTATCCTTCAAATCTAAGCCAAAAAGTTATTCCACAAGGGCTGTGGCCACATCTACAGCTTTTACCAGCAGACTTCCTGTTGATGATATCTGTGCAGCTGCTACTTGAGCAACAGTATATACATTTATGTTGCGTTCTAAACTGGATGAACAATCCAGATGTCATTCAACTTTTGGCTCCACCATTCTTAGGAATGTCCTTGCTTGTTTGCTTGATACCACCTGGGACTTAATGCTTGTGAATCTGTCCAACAGTTGAACTGGATGAAAATAGCACTGGATACAAAACTTATGCACTTATCATAACGATAGATCCATGTTGTCTGATTTTCATCCGGTTCAACATCCCTCCCACCTGCCCCCTGGTAAATTGTCACTGTTGAGACTTTGAAGACCAGTCGACCTTGGGATTCTCTGACAAAAAGAAGTCACCACTGCCGGTGATATATAGCCATGTCATGACCTGGTCCATATCATTTAGAAACTAGCCAAAATACTACCCTCTTTTTCATTAAGAGTAAAGTTTTTGATGATACTTTGATATATATTAGTCATCAGAGGGCAAGACTCGATCTGAGGTAGTAGGATGGAGACCAGCGAATTATGGGTAGGAGAGGATTCAAAGCCCTGAAACTGAAAGCTTCCAGACTGATGCTGAAATTGGATCTGGTCAGATCCAACAACCCACTGTTGAACCAGATGAAAACTAGACAACATGGATCTATTGATGTTAAGTTGTCTATCTTGCCTTCGTTCTTGCTGGTTGGGATCGGAGCCGATCCTCTGCTCCACCTCGGCCATCTTCAATAGCTCGAGAGCTGTTACTGGCTCAAGGCTACCCCTTATCTCATAATGCCTAGCGATAGCTACAGAGATCTTATTTGCTGCTTCAGCTGCGAGGTGTCGATGTTCATCATGTTTCACTGTTGCAGTCATTACACTAGGGTTAGCCTGCTGGCAGCTGTCGTTTTTCTGGCTCAGGCTTGTATAGAGTTTTCTGTGTAACTTTTTCACTAGAATTTAACTTTTCTAGTATTTTATTATTAGCGATAGTTTTGTTTCTGTGATAGATAATCGTTTAGCTTATGATATCCCTTTTTTTTTTTTAGAACTCGTTTAACTTAGAGAGTTCTCCCCCACCCCTCCCCCCCTACCTATTCTTGTCAGGTTAGCCATTTAAGTTAGAGGCTTCATTCTGCTTTTTTCTTATAGGCTAGCTGTTTAAATTAGAAGCTTTCCTATTATCTTAAAAAATAAATAAATAAATAAAATCTTTAGCTATATTCTTTCTAGTAGGTGTGTTTTTTGTAGACTGTATATTGCTTCTTGTTATTGTTGTTATAATTGGTTTTCCTTTTACAGTAAGAATATCAAAGGAATCCAAGGTTTCTGGGTTCAAGAAGTGTGACTCATGCTGTCAGAAAATGTCTCAGACAGATGGGCACACTTCTTGCATCTATTGTTTAGGCGCTGTTCACCTGCAGGACTCTTGTTCTATTTGCCATGCTTTTAGTCCAAGAGTCCTGCAGGAGCGTAAGAATAAGCTGATTCTTAGGGGTCTTTTAAAACCCCAGGATTCACCGGCCAAGAGCTCACAGTCTGTGAAATCCCCTATATCCACTAAACCGTCAGCTCCAAGTTCGGAGCTGTCTTTGGTTCAGGATTTACCTTCTACGTCGGTTCTGGCTGGCACCGACAAGACAATCTCCCCATCGGCTCCATCAGAGGCTTCAGAGCCATTGCGGAGCCACAAGAGGCTGAGGTCCCCTTCACTAGAGTCAGTGCATTCGACTCCTCTGTCTCCTTTACTTCAGAGCGAGTGTAGTCACCGATCCTCTCACTCTTCTCGATCCTCTAGACTGTCGGATCATGATTTGGAGAGAGTGGTCAGTAGGTTGCTAAAGTCGCAGGTGCTAGCCAAATTGTTGTCCAGCCCTCCTCAACAGGTATCAGCTCCATCCACTTCTCTCGATGTACCTCCTCAGACTTCAATGAGTTCGGAGCCAGAGTTCATTGGGGTTCGAGCAGTGGAACCGTCGGCTCCGATAACTCTATCTCCTTCGGTTCAGCGATGTTGGCTCCGATTCCCTCGGTGGTACCTTCCATCGAGGGATCTGGGCGCCGGGACTCCCTCATCGGGTCCAAGGGGGCGAGTGGCATTGGAACCCTGTTCTCCCTCTCGGAGCTTCGGCACAGGTGAGCTCGGCTCCTACATCGGCCCTGGAGCCATCTCCCTCGGTGCGGAGAAAGATTCCTATTTCTTCGGAACAGGAGCATTCTCTGCATTGTGGCAGGGATGCCTTCAATGTCATGCAGAGTGTGCTGTCCCCTGAGTCAGCTCCACTATCAGCCCCACTGGCTCCATCCCCTGTAGTGCCTGTGCCAACCTCTGCTTCTCCTCCAGACCCTAAGTGTAGGGAACCAGTGCTCCAGGACAACCCATTGGGTGTTTCCTCCTCTTCTGAGGCCTCTCCTGATCACTCAGAAGAGCCTCCTCAGAAGAAAAAGTGTAAGAGGAAGCACATTGACTCCCCCTAGTCTGTCACTTCTGATACAGACTTAGATGATTCGGAAGGGTCTCCAAGATCCCCCTCTGAAGATGTTTCCTTCTCGGACATCCTAGAATTGCTTAAGCAGAGGGGGAACTGGAATCCCCTAGCCCCTTCTGAGGATGAGTCTGTATTTCTGGATGCCTTCAGTTCCTGACCTTCCACCTCCTGGGTGTCTCTGCCTTTCGATCCACTTATGACAGTGGTGGTTCGAAAGGCTTGGTCAGCTCCGGATACAGTGGAACCAACTCCGAGGAGACCTGGTAAATTCATTACAGCACCCCAGGATAAGCATTTCCTTTTGAAAGGTGTCCCTGTTGATGCTATGGTGGTAGCAGCAGCCACCAAAAAAGAGTTAGTGGAGACCTCTTCATCTGTCCATCCCCCTAACAAGGAGTCTAGGATGATGGACAGATATGGGAAGCGAATGTTCACTTCAGCGACCTTCTCTAAGAGGTCACTGAACTACCTGTTTCATTTTACCAGACTTCAAAGGGATCGCCTTAAAGAGCTCGGAGATACTGTCCAAGATCCAACAGCTGAGGGAGCACAAGCCAAGGTAGCTTCCCAGCTAGCGATGCTTAATTCTGTTGTTAACTCCTCCATGAGGCTCATTTCCTATGCAGCCGATGGGGCAAGTAGAGCCACTGGTACCGGGGTGGCCCTTAGGAGGCATGCCTGGATGCGGCTGTGTAACTTTGCGGAAACCTTTCGAGCATCCTTTGCCAATACTCCCTTTGATGGTTCCTTCCTTTTTGGACCACAGGTGAAAGACACTTTGACTAGGTGTGAGCAAGAAGGCAAGACTCTCTCTGCCATGAGAGTCTGTTTTTCCACTCCCTCTAGACCTTACTCCAAGGGTCAGAAGAGTGGGAAGATGTGGTTCCATAAATCTCAGGGATCCTTGCCTGACACACGTAGTGATTTTTCCTCCAGAGGCAGAGGAGGAAACAATAATAATAGACGCCACCCTTGTGGCATAGGGGGTCCGCAGAACCAGGGCAACAGAGAATCCTTCACTGATAAGCCCTTCCAGCATCCCTGAAGGGTTGCCCGGCTGCTCAACTCTGGGGGCAGTCGGGGGAAGACTTTCGTTGTACCCAAAAGCCTGGCAAAGTTTAACTCAAGACAGATGATATCAGTTATATCCGGAGGTTACAAAATTCCCTTCCATCAACCCCCTTTACAGTCAAGGAAGACCATTCCAGATGTTCCACCCAATCTGAAGGAGCAAGCAGTAATAGAAGATGTTAAGTTGTCTATCTCGCCTTCATTCTTGCTGGATGGGTTCGGAGCCGACCTCGGCTCCGACTCGGCCACTCTAAAAGCTCGAGAGTTGGTTCCACCGGCTCGAGGCTCCCCTTATATCCCACAATGCTAGGCGAGAGTTACCTTAGATCTCGTTTGCCGCTACAGCTATCGAGGTGTTGGTTTTCTACCGGTTCTTGGTAAGTGACTTTTCTTGTGAAGTTAGTCTATTAAAACCCCTTTAATTTTAATATTTTTACTTATTTCCCTTAGTTTAGAGGAATTCTTATCCCCTTTCTTAGAAATTCCTGTTTTTCCCTCAAGAACTTTAAGTTCTTCCCTTGGGCCTACAGGCCTTTTTCTTTCCCTAGTGGAGTGTGTGTGTTATTTTTCTTATTTTAAAAAAACCTAGTTAGTGGTTTATTATAATTTAAACTAGACAGGGTGTAATTAGTGTGTTTGTGACTGTGTGTGTGATTACACCTTTTGAGATGTCTAAAGAAGCAAAGGTCTCCGGATTCAAGAAGTGTGATGCGTGCTGCCAGAAAATGTCTCTGACAGACGCTCACACTTCTTGTGTCTACTGTCTGGGACCTTTGCACCTGCAGGACTCCTGTGCTGTGTGCCATGGCTTCAGCCCCAGGGTCCTGCAGGAAAGAAAAAATAAGTTAATTTTATGGGGCTTACTCAAGCCAGAGGATTCCCTTTCTGTATCTACAGGGAAGCCCTCTAAGGCATCTAGGACTTCGGCTCCGACAACTGAGCCGAGACCTAAGGTTTCTAAACCTCTGCCTACATCGGCTCCGGCTGGAGCCGATGAGTCTCAGTCCACAGTTTCTGTGGTTCCGTCGGCTCCGGCTGGAGCCGAGGTATTAGAAATTCCCGTGTCGGCTCCGACCAGACCTTCGGAGCCGACAACTAGGAAGAGGTCCATTCGGCTCCAGGATCTCCCCTGCTGTCTGAACGGAGCCAAAGATCTCACTCCTCTAGGTCATCGAGGCTGTCGGATCATGACCTTCAGAGGGTAGTGAGTCGACTTCTTAAGTCCGAGGCACTGGCCCAGATGCTTCAGAGCCCGACTCATCAGTCGATGCCTGCCCCGGTCCATCAATATATTCCTCCTTCGACTCTCTTGAGCTCGGAGCCGGGTCGGAACCGAGACTGTGATAGCGCCGGAGCCGATACAATTGTCTTCGGCTCCGTCGTCGGCTCCGATTTCTTCCTTGGAAGAATCTCAGCGCCGGACTTCCCTCGTCGGCTCCGAGGGGGTGAGTGGCATCGGACCCTTGTCCGACCCCCCTCTCCCTCTCGGTGCTTGGCTGGTGAGTTCGGCTCCGACATCGGCCTCGGAGCCATCACTGTCGGTGCCGAGGGAGGTTCTTAGCTTCTCGGAGCGGGGACCTCTGGCTTTGCCTGACAGGGGTGCATTCGAGGTCATGCGGAGTGTGTTAGAGCCTGGCAATACTCCACAGTCGGCTCCATCCACCCCTCCCTCTACGGTGCCTCAGGTCAAGTCGACTCACTCCCTCATCCCGGACCGCAGAGAGCTAGCTCCTCAGGAACCCCCTGTGGGGATTTCATCCTCTTCCGAGGCCTCTCCTGATTTGGCAGAAGAGCCCCCTCGGAAGAGGAAGTGTAAGAGGAAACACATTGACTCACCTGAGTCCATCACGTCTGACACAGATTTAGATGATTCTGAGGGTTCCCCCCGTTCCCCTTCTGAAGATGTCTCATTTGCAGACATTCTAGAGATCCTGAAGCAGAGGGGAAATTGGCCAGCCCTCAACCCTTCGGAGGATGAATCTGTGTATCTTGAGGTGTTTGGCTCTCGCCCTTCCACCTCCTGGGTGTCCCCCCCCTTTGACCCCTCATGCAGGTGGTTGCTAAGAAGGCATGGACAGCTCCTGATTCAGTGGACCCCACTCCCAGGAGACCCTCCAAGTTCATAACGGCACCAGCAGACAAACAGTTCTTGACAAAAGGAGTCTCTGTGGATGCTATGGTGGTAGCTGCTGCCACTAAGAAGGAGCTAGCTGATCCTTCAGTACCTGTCCATCCACCTAACAAGGAATCTAGGTCCATGGACAGGTACGGGAAGCGGATGTTCTCGTCAGCGACATTTACCATGCGTTCGCTGAACTACCTATGCCATTTTACTCGTCTTCAAAGGGACTTGATCAAGGAAGCGAGTGAAATGTTAAAGGACCCTACAGCTGCGGGTTTTCAAGATAAGATGAACACGCAGCTGGCTACCCTTAACTCCATAACCAACTCCTCCATGCGCCTTCTTTCTTACGCGGCTGATGGAGCGAGTAGAGCCGCAGGGATAGGTGTGGCCTTACGTAGGCATGCCTGGATGCGGCTATGCAATTTTGCGGACCCCTTCAAGACGTCTTTCACTAACTCCCCGTTTGATGGATCATCTCTCTTTGGTCCTCAAGTGAAAGAAACCTTGACTAGGTGCGAAACTGATGGCAAGACCCTTTCTGCCGTCGGAGTCCGTTTTTCTACTCCTTCTAGGCCTTACCCCAAAGGCCAGAAAGGTGGAAAGATGTGGTTCCATAAACAATCTCAAGGGACTTCGCCTGACGCACAGAGTCGTTTCCCCACCAGAGGCAGAGGCGGGAATAACAATGGTAGACGTCGCCCTAGGGGCAGGGGGGGTCCGCAGAACCAGGGCAATCGGGAAGCCTTCTCTGACAAGCCCTTTCAGCATCCCTGAGGTGTTGCCCGACTGCCCACCTTCGGAGGCAGTCGGGGAGATTGTCACTGTACCCAGAAGCCTGGCTATCCCTGACTCAAGACAAATGGGTACAGTCCATCATTTCAAGGCTATTCTATCCCTTTCTTCGCATTCCAAACCAATCAAAAAAATCCCTTCCAGATGTTCCACCGCTCAAAGGGATCTAGCGGTTTTGGAGATTTCAAAACTGCTTGCAAAAAGAGCAATTCAGCCAGTTCCAGCAGACCAGCAAGGATCCGAATCTACTCAAGGTTCTTTTAGTTCCAAAGAAAACAGGGGACTGGAGACCAATTTTGGATCTCAGTATCTTGAACAGATCAGTCAAGAAAACAAGATTTTGGATGGTCACGCTGCAATCCATCCTTCCCCTTTGGGCAAAGGAAACTGGATGTGCTCTATAGACCTTCAGGATGCGACTATCACATAAAATGAACAGACGCTCCAGAAGATTCCTCCGCTTCAGGCTGGGAACCAGTCATTTTCAGTTTAGGGCCCTGCCCTTTGGTCTCACCACTGCCCCGGTGTTTACCAAATGCATGGCAGTGGTAGCTTCTCACCTGAGACGACAAGGATTCCAGGTGTTTCCATATTTGGACGACTGGCTCCTCACAGCTCCCACCAAGCATCTCCTTCTGATGGCCAGGGATTACACTTTTCGCATTTGTCAAAAGTTAGGCATTTCAATAAATTGCGAAAAGTCTGTTTTGTCGCCTTGTCGCTATTACTTTCATAGGCAAATCTAGACACAGTAGACATGTCTAGACTAACACATCAGAGAATAACAGACATTCACAAACTGGTCTCACTCCTTTTCAACAACAACAGAATCAAAGCCAGGTTAGTTCTGAAAGTGTTGGGAATTATGGCGGCCATACCTCTGCTTCCATTAGCCAGATTCCACATGGATCCTTCAATGGATGCTCTTTACTCAATGGTCATACCAGCATCTTCCAATGTCTCACACCATTATGATCATGCCGGCGTGCAATAATCATCTCATGTGGTGGTTGTCTTCCCTCAGATCTGGTTGGGAAGACCCTTTGTTCCACCCTCCGGTTGCTACTCTGACAACGGATGCCTCCCTGATCGGGTGGGGGCATTATCAGGGCAGGACGGTCCAGGGCACATGGCAACCAAACGAATGCCACTTGCACATAAATGTTCTGGAGATGAGAGCAGTGCTTTTAGCGTTGCAAGCCCTTCAAGACTCTCTTCCCTTGGGAACGATTGCAATCCAGACAGACAATATGTCTGTAGTGTGGTACATCAACAAACAAGGCGGAACCAGGTCATACCCCCTGTGTCGAGAAGCACTCAGATTGTGGCAATGGGCGATTTCTTCTCAGCGGTTTCTGATAGCAATGCACATCCAAGTCCAATCAAATTATGCGGACAAGTTGAGCAGAGCTATTCTCATGCCTCACGAGTGGTCTCTGAAAGACTCTGTTGTGAGAGAAATTTTCCTCAAGTGGGGTCAGCCTTGCTGCGATCTTTTTGCTACTCCCCAAAACAGCAAGTGCAGAGAATATTTCACTCTACTCCCTTTACCAGGCCAACCCAGCATAGACGCTCTAGTCCAAGTTTGGCCCCGGGGACTTCTGTATGCATTTCCTCCCTTCCCACTAATCTCTCAAGTGATACAGAAAGCTATCGCTCAGAAGGCCTCATTGATCCTCATTGCTCCTTACTGGCCTCGACAGGTGTGGTTCCCCTTTCTACATCGATTTCTATTGGAGCGACCGTGGAATCTGGACCTAGTTCCAGATCTTTTGATCCATCAGTCGGGTCAGATTCATCGTTCCTGCCCCTCTCTGAACCTCACTGCTTGGTTCCTCCAGTTCCAACCTTAGCCAGGCTTCCTCAATTATCTCACTCCGTTCGAGATATTTTGATAGCTTCCCATAAATCTTCCACTGAAGATTTATTTGAGTAAGTGGAAACGCTTCACATATTGGGCTCAAGGAAAGGACATAGATCCTTTCACTGCTTCCATCCAATTAGTCCTTGAATTTCTAGCTGAACTCTTCCATGCAGGTTCATCTCCTCTACTCTTAAAGTTCAATTGGCAGCTTTTCTAACTTTCATGTGGGTATTTCTGAATCTGCCTTAATGTCCCACAAGCTTTGCAAAGCCTTTTTGAAAGGAGTTTTTCTTCTCAGACCTCCTATAAGAAATCCTCCTTCTCCTTGGGACCTAAATTTAGTTCTTGCTTCTTTGATTCTTCCCTTTCGAACCTGCAGTCTCCTGTTCTTTAAAATTGCTATCATGGAAGACTCTTTTCTGGTAGCTATTACTTCAGCTAGAAGAGTTTCAGAGCTTCAAGCACTCAGCTGTCGACCTCCTTATCTATTGTTTCATAAGGACAGAGTATCCTTACGAACTAACCCGTCCTTTTTGCCTAAGGTGGTCTCGACGTCAAATCTAAATCAAAGCATTGACCTCCCTGTCTTTTTCCAGAATATTCCAATAGGTCTGAACAAAAATTACACTGCCTGGATGTTCATCGTCAATTGAGGTACTACTTGGATAGAACAAAACAATTCAGAAAATCTGATCAGCTGTTTGTCTCCTATGAAAGCAGAAAGGGACTTTCAGTTTCAAAGGTATCATTATCCAGATGGCTAACATCTTTGATTTCCCTTGTATATGAAATTAGACACCAAAACTGCCTAATAAACCTAAGGCCCATTCCACCAGAGCTTTGGCTACTTCTTTAGCCTTCCAAGACAGACTGCCTATTGACACCATTTGTGCAGCTGCTACTTGGGCTACTCCTCACACTTTCATTTCTCATTATAAGTTGGATTTAGCTTCTAGGCATAGAGCTAACTTTGGTTCCACTGTTCTCAGGAGTCTGTTCCGTTAGGCCACCCGGGTCAAGGTGCTAGGACGCGGTCCCATCCAGCAAGAATGAAGGCGAGATAGACAACTTAACATATAGAAGTTATGTTCTTACCATAACGTTCCATGTTAGTTGTCTTCTTCTCGCTTCTTCTTGGCCCCACCCTCCTTCCCCTGGCCTGGACAGACCTAGAGGAGTTGTGATTGTGACCTCTCTTTCTACCACCTCTTTCTTAGGCATATGCTGTTGTGCATATTTCCTGGATCAGGATGTAGGTCACCCTTCTTTCTTCCTGTTGTTAGAGGTGGACTCTGTTTAGAGTTATTCTGTTACTATTATAAGCTGGGGTTAGCTTACAAACGAGATCTGAGGTAACTCTCGCCTAGCATTGTGGGATATAAGGGGAGCCTCGAGCCGGTGGAACCAACTCTCGAGCTTTTAGAGTGGCTGAGTCGGAGCCGAGGTCGGCTCGGATCCCATCCAGCAAGAAGAAGGCGAGAAGAAGACAACTAACATGGAACGTTATGGTAAGAACATAACTTCTATTTTCAAAACTGCTAGAAAAAAGAGCCATCCAGGAAGTCCCGGCAGACCAGCATGGATCCGGAACTTACTCAAGGTTCTTTTTAGTACCAAAAAAGACAGGGGACTGGAGACCGATTCTGGATCTCAGCAGACTAAACAGGTCTGTGCAAAGAACAAAGTTTCAGATGGTCACGCTACAGTCCATTCTACCCTTTCTGGGTCAGGACAATTGGATGTACTCGATAGATCTTCACGACGCGTACTACCATATAAAGATGGACAGGCGCTCCAGGAGATATCTTTGCTTCTGGGTGGGGGCCAGTCATTATCAATTCAGAGCTCTGCCCTTTGGTCTCACCACAGCCCCCAGGGTGTTCATCAAATGTATGGCAGTGGTCACGGCTCACCTGAGGCGTCAAGGATTCCAGGTGTTTCCGTATCTAGACGACTGGCTCCTTACTGCTACCACCAGGCATCAACTCATACAAGCAATGGACTACACAATCAAAACCTGCTCCCAGCTCGGCATTACAATAAATTTTGAAAAAGTCTGCCTTGTTGCCCTGTCAATCTATCACTTACATAGGAGCAGACTTAGACACAAGGGATGTGATGTTCATCATGTTACACTGCTGCAGTCATTACACTTGGGTTATCCTGCCGTCAGGCGGTCCCTCAGTCGGCCTGAGTTCCAAAGTCTTGGTCCGGCGTCGGTTGCTGTCACTTCTTCCCTGACGTCAGTGCGACAGGGGTATATAAGATGCAGCCGACGCCATTTTCTTCAGTCTTTCTTGCCGCACGGAGCCCGAAGCAAAAGCAGTTCGCAAGTGCCGGTTGGCCAACTCCTGAGATTTTCATTCCGAATCCAGAACCAAAGTCTTCTACAAAGCTAAGTACCCCGTTGGGGAAACTTTTTCTTGCCTCAGACCAATGTCACTAAAAGTTAATAACTGTATTTCTTGTAGGAAACAAATACCTCATAAGGATTTCCATTCTTATTGTATCCCATGCCTAGGCCCAGACCACGAAGTCACAGGTTGCCGGTTTTGTGCTAGGTTTAACAAGCGCACTATTAAACGTCGGTTTGATTTTGCCCGACATTATTTTGGCAGAAAATTCAATTACACCATGCCGTCGGAACTAACGACGACCAGAATTCACAAAAAGCGCAAAGACAAGGACAGGCATCCGAGGCCCAAAACTGACAACGAAGCCTCTTCTAGGCCAGTCGCCGGTTCTCCAGTTTTCAGCGAGGTGCCTTCACAGCCCCTGATGACCGTTTCTTTAGAACCACAGGTCACCTCTGACTCCCACGTGGAGATGGCTGGGCCTTCGGATGCACCAGATATACAGCCTACCGAGACTAAACCCTTCAGAGGGATCCGGAGTAGCTGAACAACCCGTAGCTTCAGAGGGTGTTTTCAGACCTACTCAGTTAACCATTAAATCTTCTGCTAAGTCTAAAACTCCTTTAAAAACAAAGAAACAAATTCAACATTCACCAGGACAGGCCTCCATGCCTAAGAAACAAATGCTCAAAATGGCCGAAGACTTAATCACTCTGATCAGGGGGTCCCATCCCCCTCCTGATAAAAGGCCTAGACAGGATGCAGACTATGACTCATCCGACCAGGTATCCATCTCTTCAGATTCATCCTCAGACCTAGGATACTCTTTACCCCCTTATGAGGATTCTGATGCTGAGGAATCAATTCCTTCAGCCTCTCCACCTGAGGACTACTCCTTTGGGGAAACCTTACATACCATGAGGGAGCATTTCCATTGGGAGGGCCAGGATTATTCAGAATCCAAGAAAAGGCTCAGAGATTTCCTTTTATTACCTCAACACAGACCCCTTGCTATTCCACCAGTGTTAGATATTGTGGATGATGTGTATACTGAATCCAGTTTAAATCCTGATTCTTTACCTCCTGCTCCAGTTAAGCCAGACAGATACTACAGAGTCCCTGACTCTCACAAATGTCTTTATAAAAGCCCTGTTGCTGACCCTGAAACTATTTCTCAGGGCCCCAAAGGGGTAAAGGCCTCTTCAGCAAAGAACCCAGACCCCTCTGACAGAGATTCCAGAGCATTCGACAGATGGAGGAAGAAAGTATATACATCTGCAACTTTAGCAATGAGGGCCTTAAATTGCCATTTTCACATGCTAAAATATCAGCAATATTTGATGTCTCAGTTGAAACAAAAAATGCTTCCAAACTCAGATCCTCCTAATTATAAGGAAATGGAGGATTTATTGCATGCAGCTGAATAAGTGGGAAAACATACTTTGCAATGTGGTTTTGATTCATTAGAGGCCTCCTGTAGAGCAGCAGTTACAGGATCTGTCATTAGAAGACATGCTTGGTTAAAAGAACATACGTTACCAGATCATGTTAAAGCAAAATTATTGGATGCACCTTTGCAGCAGGATGTTTTATTTGGAGTTAAGGCAGAAGAGGTATTAAAGAAAATGGAGGATAAGGCAAAATCTATGCAAACGGTGAAGGATTTCTTACAGGTTCAGCCTCCTCGATTTAGCAGAAATTGGCCAACAAAGAATTGGTCCTTTCCAGTTACAGACAGATCTCAAAGGGGCAGATACAGACGTCCAAGAGGTAGAGGTAAACCACAAGGTCCTTACAGGCCTCGACAATGGGGTGCATCAACCCAGAAAGAAGGGGAAGACAGGCCCCAACCTTATAAAAAACAGCCCCAATGACTTCCCACTACAGCTGCCAAACAGTTCTCTCTTGGCAGCCCCCTTGTGAGGAAAACTGGCACTTTTCTGTCACAATTGGCATATGATCACCAAAGACAAATGGGTTCTCAACATTGTATCTCAAGGTTACAGGTTCCACTTTCACACTCTGCCAAGGTTAAAAGGAATGCCAAATCTGCCACCAAATCAATGGGCAGAGGCTCAAAGACAAATTACATCACTCATGAACGTGAGAGCTGTTCAAAAGGTGCCAAACACAGGAGCAAGGACAAGGATTTTACTGAAGACTCTTTCTGGTTCCCAGAAAGGACAAAGCCTGGAAGCCCATTCTGGATCTTTCTTCTCTAAACACTTACCTGGATGTTCCAAAATTCAAAATGTTGACACTACAGCAGCTTCTTCCCATGCTGGGCAAGAAAGCTTGGCTCGTAACTTTGGACCTCAAGGAGGCATACCTGCATGTCCCTATCAGACAAAACTGCAGAAGATACCTCAGATTCATAGCTGGTTCAATGCAGTACCAATTCTCTGCACTGCCCTTTGGCTTATCTACTGCACCCAGGGTCTTCACAAAGTGCCTGGCACCAGTAATTGCATTTTGCAGACAGAAAGGAATTCAAATTTATCCGTACCTGGACAACTGCCTGATTCAAGCAGAGAGCAAGGACATTCTTCTAAAGCATCTGACGTTTGTGAAAAAATTATTAAGTTGCCTAGGGTACACAGTAAACGAAAAGAAGTCAAAACTAGTGCCCTCACAAGAGATAATATTCCTGGGTGCCAGCTTGAATACAATGGCCCAGACGGCTTATCTCACGCCAGACAAGCAAGGACAACTGACTCAATATTTTCAATTGATGGCAACAATGACCCAACTCCCTGCAAGAAAAATTCTGCAGGCCTTGGGTTACATGGCATCTTGCATACTACTAATTCCATATGCCAGACTGCATATGAGGAAACTACAATGGTACCTAAAGAGTGTCTGGTCTCAACACTGTCAATGTTTGGAAACAGTAATATCACTAATTCCTTGCCTTTGACAGGAGTTTCGATGGTGGGCTCAAGCTTGTCACCTCAACAAGGGACAGCCTTTCACTCAACCCACAGCCAGGCAAACACTGACAACAGATGCATCGGATTACGCCTGGGGAGCACACATGGCAGGAAAATGTATTCAGGGCAAGTGGCCCGCAGAACAAAGGCATCTTCACATCAATCAAAAAGAGATGCTAGCTGTACAAAATGCCCTTATAGCTTTCAAGGACCTTCTGCATCCAGGACAACTACTATTAAAGACAGACAACACCACAGTTATGTGGTACATAAACAAGCAAGGGGGCACTCATTCTTATCCCCTCTGCAGACAAGCCATGACCTGTGGAACACAGCTCTAACCTATCAAGTTCATCTGCAAGCACAATCCCTGCCAGGAGAGAAGAACACACTGGCAGACGACTTAAGCAGAAACATCATGGATCCGCACGAGTGGAAATTACATCCACAAATATTCAGAATGATAACACAAAAATGGTGGAGCCCGGACATAGATCTGTTTGCATCCCCAGTGAACTGCCAGCTACAGAAATTCTGCACAAGGACTTACCACCCACAAGCATGGAAAGTGATGCCCTCTCATTCAGCTGGAAAAACCTACAAGTATATGCTTTCCCACCACAACCTCTCCTTCCAAAGGTACTCATAAAAGTCAGGCAAGAAAAGCCAAAGATTTATTTATTTTATTTATTTTATTTTATTTTACATTTGTTGACCGGGCTAGTCCAACTGGATATATATCCGTTTACAGTAGAGGCCCGGGGAGAAAAGCTCCAGTACATGCGAAAAAAATATCACTGGTATATCACAAAAAGTTATTTTAAAACAATATAAAAGTTTAAAAGTTTAAAAAAGAGAAATTACAAAGTCAAATCTAAAAACATATAAGATAAGTTCAACAATTTGAAAAATAGGCAAGCTTTTAAGAAGTAACTCTCAACAATAGAAAGTGTAAGTTTGGAGCTCAGTAAGGGGGAAGGGTAGCAAAAATTAATGTGGGGAGACATACTTTCAGTCGGGATTAGTACAAGTACATAGCCATAGAGTTTTAAGATGTTCCTTGATATGTGTTTTGAAGAGTGAGGTAGAGTCTTGATTAGTCATATCTTGAGGTAGTTGATTCCAATGTTTACCTATGGAATTTGAAATTAACGCATCTCCAGCTTTATTGTAAGATTTAGTTGAGGATACTAGGAGTTTATTAGCAGAGTGTGGCTAGATTTTTATAAGGAGAAATCAGTCTAGCCAGGCTAGGAGTATTGTCTGGGAAGTGAAGGGTCTTGTGAATGACTAGTAATTGTTGGTAGAGTATGTGGTTGTTAAGCTCTAGCCAGTTTAGTTGTTTGAGGTTGTGACAGTGGTGAGTTCTGAGGGAGTAGCAGTAATGAATCTGGCTATACTATTATAACAGGTAGAGAGTTTGCTAATGTTATTTTTAGATAAGGAAGTATATATAGCTGAGGCATAGAAAAGGGTGGAAATCAGGTGGGTCTGTGCAATGTTTTTTCTGGCTGCTGGGGTAAGGAAGGGTTTAATTCTGTAAAGTGTCCCAATTTTTTTATTAACAGCTTTAATAGTAGTGTTAATATGGTCATCAAAGTTGAGATGGTTGTCAATGGTTACGCCTAATAGTCGTGTGGTTTTATCAGGGTTAATAGCTGTAGCATTATTTGAGGAGATAGTGAAGAAAGGTATAGGAGATTTATTAGTAGGATTAAAGAGAAGAAGCTTAGTTTTTTTGGGGTTAAGGAGGAGGCAGTGTTGCATAAACCATTTTTCAATGTTTTGGAAAGTTATTTGGGTGATAGACTGGAGGGAGGAAACATCTTTAGCAGTGCAGATCAAAGTCGAGTCATCTGCATATTGGATGCAGGTAGCTTGTGTCACATTCAAATAGAGGTCATTGATAAATAATGAGAAAAGAAGGGTCCTAGGATTGATCCTTGAGGAACACCAATGTTTACTGGAAGTAAGCATGATAGATTGTTCCCCCAAAGCACTGATTGTTGCCTGTTTACTAGATAACTTCTAAACCATTGTAAAGAATGTGAGCTCAGAGAGAAAAGGTTGAGTTTTTCAAGAAGAATATTATGGTTAACCATATCAAAAGCTTTGATAGATCTATGAATAGTGCTGAGGAGAAACAATTATTATTGCGATTATTATTTATGGAGTCAGAGAAGGAAAGGAGAGCAGTGGTAGTGCTGTGGAAAGGTCTAAAACCATGTTGACAGTCAGCTAGAAGTTTGTTTTGAAGAAGGTAGTTAAGAAATTGTTTGTGTATGCATCTTTCCATTATCTTAGCTAATGGGGACAGTAAGGCAATGGGGCTAAAGTTGGAGAGCTCAGTAAAAGAGCCCCCTTTATGTAGAGGAATTATATGAGATATTTTCCAAATGGTGGGGATGTTTCTTTCTGAGATAGTCCTATTAATCAAAATAGATACAGGGAGATAAATAGCTTTTGCAGCTATTTGTAAGTATTCAGATGGGAGTTGGTCAGCAGATGGGGTACAAGGTTTGAGTTTACTGAGAAGCTTATAAATAATGGATGAAGAGACCGGTTGAATTTGAAAGGCTTTAGATGAGACTGGAAAGGTATGTTGTGGGGATACAGTAGGAGTGGGTAATGAATTAGCTAGGGTTAGTATAGCTTCTGTAAAGTACTTATTAAAGGCATCTGGGATCTGAGAAGCATTGTTGAGGTTAAAGCCAGAAGGGATGGGAGTAGGCGAATATCCTGGTTTCAGAAGTTTATTAACACCTGACCAGAATTTTTGAGGGGTATTTTGATTGGCTTTTTGTAGGTGAAGATAAAATTCTTTTTTGTCTTTAAGAGTATCTTTCTTGGTGGCATTTCTTAATTGTTTGAAAAGGAGATGATCAGATGGGCATTTGGTAGCTCTCCATTTAGCCCAGATTTTGTTTCTAAGGATCATTTGTTCTTTAGTTTGTTTTGTTAGCCATGGGGCAGTCTTGGCTCTTAACCTAGTAGAGCGTAATGGAGCGTGCTGATCAAGAATTTGTAGAAAGGTTTTATTAAAATAGGCCACTGCTTCATTAAGTTCAAGGTGTGTCAGCAGACCAGTCACATGCCTGCAATTCAGCAAGGAAGTTATCAGGGTTGAAAAATCTTTTTGAACGGCATATTCTTAGGTTCTGGGAATTAGGATTATTTAATTTTTGTCTGAAGACATATGTAAGTACATGATCGCTAATGCTGTCTGGTAGGGTTCCAGGAGTATAGCTATTGGGGTGATTAGTAAGGATCCAGTCCAAAATTGTCTCTTTATTATTTGGTTTATGGATTCTAGTTGGAGTTGTTATTAATTGTGAGAAACCATAAAGATTAATATGGTTGGTAGGCTGCTGGGATGAGCAGGTTTTCCAGTCAATGTTGAAATCACCAAGTATTACGGTTTCTTGGGGTAGGTGGATTGAAAGTGAACTAAGTAAGTCTTCTAATATTTGAATATTATTACCAGGGGGAAGGTACATGCAAATTATATAGATAGCTTTATTGTTGTTGATCTGAAGTTTGGTCGATAAAATTTCTGCTTTGTTGCCTGTTAATGGAAGCTCATTAAAAAGGGTAACTTGTAGATTAGATTTATAGATTATGGCTATACCGCCACCTTTTTCTTCATGCGATCATATCTAAGTATGTTATAGCCAGGAGGGTAATTTCCTGGTCTTGGGTAGAGGTTTTAACCAAGTCTGTGAGACATAATATATCAAATGCGCAGGTGAAGGAGTGCATGGAGGTGGTGAATTTTGTTGTTTACGCTTCTAATATTCAGGTGTGCTATTAGAAGGAGTTGGTTGCTTTCGTACATGAGGAATGAAGAGGTGACAGATTAATATTTAAATCATATTCATTCATGATAGAGGGACCAGGATTTGGATGAACATCACCATGTAGGAAGAGGTGGTGATGGGAAATAGATAGTATTTTTAGAATTTTTAGTGAGATATTAAGAATCTTTTTATTAAAGCAGAAGGACATGTGAGATATTCTATGGTATTTTGTTAGTAAATATTTGGAAGAACAGGTAATGTTGCTATGATTAAGGGTACTGAAAAAAGAGGAAGGTAGAGTTTGTTGCAGATGAGGGTTTTGTTCAAATAAAGTGTATATTTCAAAAGAGGTGGTGTAGTAGGATAAAGAAAGAGAGGCTGTAGTAATAGTAAAGAGAAGGATATGTAAGCAAACTGTTTTAAGTGATGGTGTCATGGTAGTGAATATCTGAAAGGGTAGTAAATGTTATAAAGGATGTTCAGATTAAGAACAAGTAGATCAGTATTGATGTGTGAAGTAGGGAGTAAAGAAGATTAATAATCGTAAATTACTATAGCAGATAGTTAGATTGAGTTCAATACGATGTAAATGTTAGATAGGTAGTAAGTGAAATTTAAAGTAGGGCAAGGTATTAAAATAATAGAAGATGAGAATGCAAGAGACAACGTTAAATTGAATTTGAAAGTAGATATGAGTCAGTTAGTTCTAGAGTTGGAAGTAATAGATGGGTGGTTAAGATGGAGGGGAGGGAAGAAAGAGAGATAAAAATTAAGGGGAGGGGTTTAGTAAGATGGCTGGTTATAGGGTAGGAGAAGTAGGGTGGAGTGTTTAGTGAGGTATAAGTTAAGGACCCCTGGGGGTGGGTGGGATATGGGGGTAGGGAGAGGAGCGGAGTGGGGCAGACACAAAAAGGGCGAGAGCAGTGGAAGAGAAAACAATCAGGAAGTAATTAGCCAAGGTAAGTAGGCTGGAAACAAGCGATGATGTGAAGATAAGGAGAAACAGTTTGGGTATAGGTACAAGGGAGGCTTAGAAGTAGTAGAAATGGTAAGGGTAGACTCACGGATGGAGTGATATAGCAGTAAGAGGTAGATATATGCAGAACTCTAAAAGGAAGGACTACAAGGAAAAGGAGATAGTCAAGGAAAACGCATAACACAGTTAGCAAAGGAAGAGAAACTAGAGTAATTTCAAGGGAGAGAGAGAGAGCACTATAGGTGGGATGAGATGATAGAGTAGTTTCAAGGGAGAGAGCACTGTAGGTGGGAAAAGAGGAATGGAAGTACAGGAATCACGAGTAGTCTAAGGGGTAATACTATATAGGTAGTTCTCTACAGAACCGAGGAGACAAATTAAGGGGTAATACAGTTAAGGTAGCCAGGCAGGCAGGCGGCAGCGGGGGGGGGGTTGGCTGCTGGCAGACACAGGCAGAGTTCTAGTACATATACAAGAGAGGAAAAGCAAATATTACTAAAATGACACTCTTAAAAAAGTAATATCACAGAGACATACAGTATTAAGTTAGAGTGGTTCTATCCAGGGTGTTTAGTTAACCCAGGGGCGAAAACCCAGGCAGCTTTGGAGGGTGGAAAATTGCAGTCTTAGGAGTCCAAACAGAGCACTTCCAGGGGTTGAGAGTGGAAAAGGTACGTTATACCAGCTTCATAGGAAGTGCAGAGCTGGTTGTTCTTCCTGAAGGATTTTGCTCTATCCAAGTAGTATCGTAGCTGCCTCTTCACATCCGTACTATGCAAGGTCCTTTCCCCCTCATTATTAGTTTCTGATTGGAGGGTCCAGGTAGTGTATACATCTTCTGAATCCCAGTACGGGCCCACCAGGTACTGATTGGAGGGTCCAGGTAGTGTATATATGGTACCCAATCTTAAAGAACTTAGCACAAGGTCCACCCTGGATTTTGCCTCAAATCCCACATCTTCTGACCCAGCACAACATTCCGATACTTCACAGCCAGCTAAAGACTGTAAACCTGGCTGCATGGCAGATTCCTTAGTCAAGCAAGCAATGCCTCTCTCCAAAGCTGTTATGGATGTCATTCTGGAGGCCAGAAGGCCTAGCACCAGGAAAGCCTATTCCGATAAATGGAAGAGATTTTGTGCCTGGAACCAGGCTCACAGCCTTGACCCCCTTGTCCCAAATATTCCTCAGATACTACAATATTTAACTGAGATGCTGGACAAAGGCCTCTCCTTTTCATCCATCAAGATCCACGCCTCTGCCATCTCTGCTCATTACAACACGGACCCACTTATTTTTTCTAATCCTTTGCTAAACAGTACCTCAGAGGGGCTAAAAACATACGACTGCCCCATAGAGCACCAACTCCAACTTGGGACCGCAACTTCGTGTTGGAAAAATTAACTTTACCTCCTTTTGAGCCAGCTAACACAGCAGATTTAAAATATGTCTCTTGGAAAATTGCTCTGCTCCTGGCAATAACCTCAGCATGAAGAGTTTCAGAATTACAGGCACTAATGGCAGTGGAACCTTTCATCATTTTCCACCAAGACAGGGTATCTCTAAGAACAAACCCTACATGTTAAGTTGTCAATCTCGCCTTCATTCTTGCTGGATGGGTTCGGAGCCGATCCTCGGCTCCGAACTCGGCCACTTACTAAAGCTCGAGAGCTTATTTTACCGGCTCGAGGCAACCCTATATCACATGATGCTAGGCGATAACTCCCCAGATCTCATTTGCCGCTTTCGCTTGCGAGGTGCGTATTTTTACCGGCTCCTGGTAAGTCTTTATACATATAGTGTTCAGTCACCCTTTTGAGTTAATTTTTCAACCAGTTGTCCTTTTTTCAATAGTTAGCAACTACCTTTAACTCTATTACTGTTTTATACTTTCCCTTTTTATCCCTTACATCCCTCCCCCTCCACTCTTAGGTTAGGCCTTAAGCCTGCCCCTTTCCTAAATTTTCTTAGGGATCCTGTGGAGTGTTTGGGTGTGTCAGTATCCCTATTAGCATTTTTATTGTTATTTTATAGTTTTTTGAGAGTGTGTGTGTGTGTTTTTCTTTTATCTTTGTGAACTCTCAACACTGTTATGTCGAAGGAACCAAAGGAAACTAAGGTCTCAGGCTTTAAGAGGTGTGACTCGTGCTGTCAGAAAATGTCTCTGACAGACGGTCACACTTCTTGTGTTTACTGCCTGGGACCCCTGCACGTGCAGGACTCTTGTTCTGTATGTCATGCATTCAGTCCAAGAGTCCTGCAGGAGCGCAGGAACAAACTAATACTGAGGGGCTTGTTAAAGCCCGAGGGCTCCCCGACTAAGTCTGCGTCGGGGAGGCCCTCGGAACCAGCAAAACCGTCGGCTCCAAGTACTAAGCCTTCGGCTGCTGGCTCCTTGTCTGTGCCTAGATCGGCTCCGGCTGGAGCCGATCCCTTTGAGTCACAGGTTCCGGTCTCGGCACCACTCGGTGCCGATACCTCTGAGCCCATGCTTTCACTGTCGGCTCCGGCTGGAGCCGACGTGTCCTCGGCTCCGTTGGCTCCATCTAAGAAGAGGTCAAGATCCCCCTTCATTGGAGTCCATCCACTCGGCTCCGAGATCTCCCCTGCTCTCGGAGCGGAGCCATCGGAGCCGATCTTCTCGGTCGTCCAGACTTTCAGATCACGACCTTGAGAGAGTGGTAAGTAGGCTGTTAAAGTCTCAGGCATTGGTCCAGATGATCTCTAGCCCGTCTCATCAGACGGTAGCTATTATGACTCCACCTAATTTTCCTCCTTCGACTCTCCCTCATAGTTCGGAGCCGGAGCTCCACGGAGCCGTGACTGTTGTGGCGTCGGAGCCGATACCTCCCCCTTCGGCTCCTTCGTCTTCCACTCCGATCTCCTCCTTGATACCTTCATTGGATGGATCCGGGCACCTGATCTCTCTCGTCGGCTCCGAGGGGGCGAGTGGCATCGGACCGTTGTCCGACCCCGTTCTCCCTCTCGGAGCATCGGCGCTGGTGAGCTCGGCCCCGACACCGGCCTCGGAGCCTTCCCTGTCGGTGCGGCCTGGGATTCCTACCTCTTCGGAGTGGGGGCCCTCTGGCCTTTCTGATAGGGGAGCCTTCGAGGTGATGAGGAGCGTACTAGCCCCAGGGCATAGTCAACGGTCAGCTCCATCAGCTCCTCCCACTACAGTGCCTGCTGATGTCTCTTCCCACTCTCTTGCTCCTGGACCCAGAGATCCAACGCCTCAGGTTTCCCCACTGGGAATTTCTTCCTCTTCCGAGGCTTCTCCTGACCTGTCAGTGGAGCCTCCGAGTAAGAGGACATGTAAGAGGAAGCATGTGGACTCCCCTGAGTCCATTACATCTGACACTGACTTGGATGAGTCGGAGGGATCCCCAAAGTCCCCCTCTGAGGATGTCTCTTTCTCAGACATCCTAGAAATCCTAAAGCAGAGGGGGAACTGGTCTTCCCTTAATCCTTCTGAGGATGAGTCGGTGTACCTGGAGGCGTTTGGTTCTTGACCCTCCACCTCCTGGGTGTCTCCGCCTTTCGACCCCCTTATGGAAGTAGTGGCTCAGAAGGAGTGGTTGGCCCCGGATTCGGTGGAACCCACCCCTCGGAGGCCATATAAATTCATCACAGCACCAGTTGACAAGCAATTCCTAACAAAAGGTGTACCGGCGGATGCCATGGTGGTGGCTGCAGCCACCAAGAAGGAACTAGCTGATCCTTCAGTACCTATTCATCCTCCTAATAAGGATTCTAGGACCATGGATAGTTACGGTAAGCGCATGTTTTCTTCAGCGACCTTTGCCATGCGGTCGCTGAATTACTTGTGTCACTTCACCCGCCTTCAGAGAGATATTCTCAAAGAGTTGGGAGAAGTCTTACAGGATCCATCAGCTGCTGGGTCCCAGGATAAAATAAACTCACAGCTTGGAACCCTGAACTCAATTGTTAACTCCTGCATGCGTCTAATTTCATATGCAGCCGATGGAGCGAGTAGGGCCGCGGGCACAGGAGTGGCCTTAAGGCATCATGCCTGGATGCGGTTGTGTAATTTCACGGACCCTTTCAAGGCGTCCTTCACAAATTCCCCTTTTGATGGTTCGGCTTTGTTCGGACCTCAAGTGAAAGGCACCTTGACCAGATGTGAACAAGATGGCAAAACTCTTTCTGCCGTAGGAGTCCGTTTCTCCACCCCTTCAAGACCATACCCTAAGAGTCAGAAGGGTGGGAAAATGTGGTTCCGCAAATCTTAAGGAGTCACGCCTGACGCAAGAGGTCAGTTTACCCCCAGAGGCAGAGGGGGTAACAACAACAGATGCCACCCTAGGGGCAGAGGGGGTCCGCAGAACCAGGGTAGCAGGGAGCCTCTCTCTGACAAACCCTTCCAGCATCCCTGAGATGTTGCCCGATTGTCCACCTTCGGAGGCAGTCGGGGGAAGATTGTCGCTGTATCCAATAGCCTGGCTTTCCCTTACTCAAGACAAATGGGTACAGTCGATCATATCCGAGGGTTACAAATTCCCTTTATCCAAACCCCAATTCAAAAGGGAACCCTTCCAGATGTTCCACCCAGTCTAAGGGAACTAGCAGTATCAGAAATATCAAAACTGCTAGTAAAAAAGAGCCATCCAGCCAGTCCCAGCAGACCAACTAGGATCCGGAATCTACTCAAGGTTCTTTTTGGTACCGAAAAAGACAGGGGACTGGAGACCAATATTAGATCTCAGCAAACTAAACAAGTTTGTAAAGAGAACAAGATTCTGGATGGTCACGCTACAGTCCATTCTGCCCTTTCTGGGCAAGGACAATTAGATGGGCTCAGTGGACCTTCAGGATGCGTACTATCACATCAAAATTCACAGGTGCTCCAGAAGGTTTCTCCGCTTTCGGCTGGGGGCCAGTCACTACCAGTTCAGAGCCCTGCCCTTTGGTCTCACTACAGCCCCTAGAGTGTTCACCAAATGTATGGCAGTGGTTACGGCTCACCTGAGACAGCAAGGATTCCAGGTGTTTCCATATCTAGACGACTGGCTCCTCACTGCCACCACCAGGCATCAACTTCTCCAAGCCAGAGCTTACACCATTCACATTTGCAGAGGGCTAGAAATCTCTATAAATTTCGAAAATTCTGCCTTGTCGCCTTGTCAGTCTATTACCTTTATAGGCGCCAACTTGAACACCGTACAACTTTCAGCAAAGTTAACAGATCAAAGGGTCTTAGATATTCAAAACCACGTCCATGTTCTTCTTCAGAGCGACAAAATTCAGGCCAGGTATGTCCTGAAAGTATTGGGTCTTATGGCGGCCGCCATAACACTTCTTCCCCTTGCACGTTTTTACATGCATCTTCTACAGTGGATGCTTTTCGCCCAATGGTCTTTTCAGCAACTCCCCATGCACCACAAGATCATGATGACTCCAACTTGCAAAAGTCGTCTGTCCTGGTGGATATTGTCCCCTCAAGTCCATCAAGGCAGACCCTTTGTTCCTCTTCCCCCGGTCGCCACGGTGACATCGGACGCCTCCCTGATCGGGTGGGGGGGGGGGGGCATTTTCAGGGCAGGATGGTCCATGGCACTTGGCAACCTTTCGAACACCACCTGTACATAAATGCCCTAGAGATGAGAGCAGTGCTTTTAATGTTGCAAGCCCTCCATGACTCTCTTCCCCTAGGAACTATTGCAATCCAAATGGACAATATGTCCGTAGTGTGATAATTTCAACAAGCAAGGCGGAACCAAGTCCTATCCCCTGTGTCGAGAGGCACTCAGACTTTGGCAATGGGCAATCTCCTCTCAGCGGTTTCTGATAGCAACGCATATCCCAACATCATAGCGGACAGGTTGAGCAGGGCTATACTCATGCCACACAAGTGGTCTCTCAAACAATCGGTAGCGGAAGAGATTTTTCAGAAGTGGGGCCTTCCTTGCTGCGATCTTTTTGCTACACCCCAAAACAGCAAATGCCCCGACTTCTTCACCCTCTTCCCCCTTCCAGGCCATCCCCTCAGAGGCGCTCTAGTCCAAGATTGACCTCGGGGACTTCTCTATGCCTTTCCACCCTTTCCTCTAATCCCACAAGTAATTCAGAAAGCAACCACCTTGAGAGCCAAGTTGATTCTCATTGCCCCTTATTGGCCTCGACAGATATGGTTTCTGTTCCTACATCATTATCTTTTGGTACAGCCTTGGCATCTGGACCCAGCTCCAGATCTGTTGACCCATCAGTCGGGGCAGCTGCACCAATCCCTACATTCTCTCAACCTCACTGCTTGGTTGCTCCACTTCCGTCCTTAGCCAGGCTTCCTATGATTTCTAATCCCGTCCTGGGTATCATAGTAGCTTCCCTTAAATCTTCCACCAGAAGGATTTACACTAGTAAATGGAAACGTTTCTCCTTCTGGGCAAAGGCAAGGAATATAGATCCCTTTACTGCCCCAATTCATTCGGTCTTAGACTTCCTAGCCGAAAATTTTCATTCAGGGTCTTCTGCCTCTACAGTAAAGGTTCAGTTGGCAGCCATATCGAATTTTCATACAGGCTTATCGGACCACAACATCATGTCCAATAAGCTTTGCAAAGCTTTCCTTAAAGGTGTATATTTACTTAAGCCTCCGATCAAAGACCCTCCACCTCATTGGGATACCTCAGTGGGATCTTAATTTAGTCTTAACATCCTTAATTCTCCCCCCCTTTGAACCTACGGTCTCCTGTTCATGGAAATTTCTTTCCTGGAAAATACTCTTCCTAGTCACCATTACTTCTGCTAGGAGAGTATCTGAGCTTCACGCCCTCTGCATTCGTCCTCCCTACTTAATCTTCCATAAAGACAGAGTTTCTCTAAGGACTAATCCATCCTTCTTACCCAAGGTGGCTTCGCAGACAAATTTAAATCAATCAATTGATCTCCCAGTTTTTTTCCCAAACTATACTAATAGAGTGGAGGAAAAGCTACATTATCTAGATGTTCACCGCCAGCTCCGATAATATTTGGATAGAACCAAACAAATAAGGAAGTCTGATCAACTGTTTTTATCGTACGCAGAAAATAAGAAAGGCCTTCCTGTTTCCAAGGTAACCCTATCTAGGTGGCTGTCTTCTGTGATTACATCTATTTATCAACTCAGAGGCAGGGAATTAACTTCTAAGCCAAAAGCCCATTCAACTAGAGCACTAGCTACATCTACAGCTTTTCAAGCTAGACTTCCAATAGACACTATCTGTGTGGCAGCCACATGGGCCTCTTCTCATACCTTTGTTTCGCATTACAAATTGGACATGGCCTCCAGGGACAGAGCAACATTTGGTTCCACCATTCTTAAGAGTCTGTTCCAATGAGCCACCCAGGATGAAGGTGCTAGGGACGCGGTCCCATCCAGCAAGAATGAAGGCGAGATTGACAACTTAACATTGAGAAGTTATGTACCTACCATAACGTTCCATGTTAGTTGTCTTCTCTCGCCTTCTTTCTTGCGTCCCACCCACCATCCCCCTAGCCTGGACAGACCGAGAAGATCTTCCCTTCCTTGAAGGGTCCTGTTATTCCCTTGTTCACCATTTAGGTGTCCTAGGATATATATAGTGCAGATAATTATCTTTGGGGGGTTTTATCCCTCTTCCTCCTCCTTCCAGTTGGAGGATTTTGTTTTATTGGCCTATGCTAGGTTTTTCAGCTTCCAAACGAGATCTGGGGAGTTATCGCCTAGCATCATGGGATATAGGGTTGCCGCGAGCCGGTAAAATAAGCTCTCGAGCTTTAGTAAGTGGCCGAGTCGGAGCCGAGGATCGGCTCTGAACCCATCCAGCAAGAAAGAAGTCGAGAGAAGACAACTAACATGGAACGTTATGGTAGGTACATAACTTCTCATTTTATGCCAAAGGTGGTATCAAGTGTGGCTCTAAACCAAACTATTTACTTGCCAACTTTTTATCTAAATCCACAGAATAAAGGGGAGAGACTTCTGCATTCTTTGGACATACACAGGCAGTTACACTTCTACTTGGACAAAACCAAAGCTTTCAGAAAAACTGAGCAATTGTTGGTAGCATATGCTGCAGGAGCACAGGGAAAAGCCATTTCAAAATGGATAGGACACTGTATACATTTCTGCTATACACACCATGGGAAAACTGTACCTAACAGCATTAGGTCTCATTCCACCAGGGCAACAGCCACTTCAACTGCCTACCTCAGAGGAGTACCTACCAAGGACATTTTGAAAGCAGCAATTTGGAGTTCTGTACATACCTTCACCAAGCATTACCATCTGCCTCTATACTCTAAATCCAGAGCTGGCTTTGCCACTGCAGTGCTGCAGGGCCTTATAGCCATCCCTAACGCCTTATAGAACCAGACACCCTACCTCAACTTTGGGATTCTACCCAAGTGTAATGACTGCAGCAGTGTAACACGATGAACATAGTACAGTTTTGTACCTACCATAAATGTAGATGTTCGAGTGTATACACTGCTGCAGTCCAGGTTACCTTCCCTCCTTCCCCTCTTACTTGCTGGTACGTACCTAAGTCTTCTTCCCTTTGCTACCTATGGGGAGTATTTGCTGGTAACTGAAAGTTTTTGATTGCTTTTCTTATGTATGTTTTATTAGCAATTTAAGAAAATGGCGTCGGCTGCATCTTATATACCCCTGTCGCACTGACGTCAGGGAAGAAGCGACAGCAACCGATGCTGGACCAAGACTTTGGAACTCAGGCCGACTGAGGGACCGCCTGATGGCAGGATAACCCAAGTGTAATGACTGCAGCAGTGTATACACTCGAACATCTACATTTATGGTAGGTGCAAAACTGTACTTTTGCAAGGCTACCACTAGAAAGGGTGTCCGCAATCCGTCAGCAGGTCCAGGTTCTGATGCAGAGCAAAAGGATACAAGTCAAGTATGTCCTTCAAACTCTGAGTTCCATGGTCCACAGCCATTCTCCTAATCCCTCTGGCATGCTTTCATATGAGAATTCTTCAGTGGCTTCTGTTTACGCAGTTGTCTTTCCAAGAGCTACCCATGACTTACATGATCATGATCATGAATGCATGCAAAAGGCATCTTTCTTGGTGGATGGTCTCCCCACTAGTTACTCAGAGCAGACCTTTCATACAACCCCCTCCGGTAGCCACAGTGATGACAGACACCTCCCTAATAGGGTGGGGGGGGGGCATTATCAGGGCAGGACAGTCCAAGGCACGTGGCAACCTCATGAGTACCATCTGCACATAAATGTCCTGGAAATGAGAGCCGTGCTCCTGGTGTTGCAAGTCCTTCATGACTCTCTTCCTTCTGGGACTATTGCTATTCAAATGGACAACATGTCAGTGGTGTGGTACATCAACAAGCAGAGCGGAACCAGGTCCTACCCCCTGTGTCGAGAAGCTCTCAGGCTTTGGCAGTGGGCGATTTCCTCCCAACATTTTCTGATTGCGACGCACATCCCCAGGAGATCCAATGTCATAGCGGACAGGCTCAGCAGAGCTATTCTCATGCCTCATGAGTGGTCTCTGAATCAGGAAGTTGCGAATCTTGTTTTCCGCAAATGGGGACAGCCTTGCTGCGATCTCTTTGCCACCCCCTTCAACAGCAAATGCAGCAACTACTTCTCCCTTCTTCCGCTTCCTGGTCACATACCCAGAGATGCTCTAGTCCACGATTGGCCCCAGGGACTTCTTTATGCCTTTCCTCCTTTCCCCCTGATACCCAAACTTATACAGAAAGCAATATCGTTGGGTTGCAAAATGATCCTCATTGCTCCCTACTGGCCTCGACAGATATGGTTCCCGTTCCTGCACCGTTACCTTTTCGATCAACCCTGGACTCTCGACCCAGTTCCAGACCTCCTGGTTCATCAATCAGGCGGGTTGCATCAATCCCTCAAAACTCTCCAGCTCACAGCTTGATTGCTCCACTTCCAGCCCTAGCCAGGCTTCCCAGCATTTCCCCAGCAGTCCGTGACATTATCGTCTCCTCTCACAAGTCTACAACGAGGAAAACTTATGCTAGCAAATGGAAACATTTTTCTTGTTGGGTAAAGGCTAGGAATGTAGATCCCTTTTCAGCCCCAGTCCATGAAATCCTGGAATTGCTAGCACAACTGTTTCACTCGGGGTCCGCTTCTTCTATGATCAGGGTACAAATGGCGGCCATTTCTAACTTTCATGTTGGTTTTACGAACTCTAACATTATGTCTCATAAGCTCTGTAAAGCTTTTTTGAGAGGGACAACTCTTCTTAGGCCTCCAGTGAGAGATCCCCCTCCTCCTTGGGACCTTAATTTAGTCCTAACCTCCTTAATTCTGCCCCCTTTTGAACCAGCAGAGTCCTGCTCTATCAAGTTTTTATCTTGGAAGACACTCTTTCTGGTAGTTATTACTTCAGCCAGACGCGTCTCCGAACTTCAGGCGCTATGTGTTCGTCCTCCATACTTGGTTTTTCATAAGGACAGGATTGCTCTGAGGACTAATCCTTCATTTCTCCCTAAAGTCTGCTCAGAAAATAATTTAAACCAATCTATAGATCTTCCTGTGTTTTTCCGTAATCATACCAACAAGGCAGAGTACAAACTACACCAATTGGACGTTCATAGGCAATTGCGTTTTTACCTGCACAGAACTAAAGAAGTAAGGAAGTCGGACCAACTTTTCCTTTCCTATGCCTTGGGCAAACAAGGTCTCCCAGTTTCCAAGGTAACCTTGTCCAGATGGTTGTCACACACTATTTCTTTCATTTATCAGTTAAGGAACAAAGAGTTACCTATTAAACTGAAAGGTCATTCTACTAGGGCCTTGGCCACCTCTGTAGCCTTCCAGTCTAGGTTGCCCATGGATTCCATCTATGCAGCTGCCACGTGGGCAAACCCTCATACCTTTATTTCTCATTACAAGTTGGATATGGTCTTCAGGAGCAGAGCTGACTTTGGTTCCACTGTTCTGAAGAGTCTGTTCCACTGAGCCACCCAGGATTTTAGGTGCTAGCGACGCTGTCCCAACCAGCAAGAATGAAGGCGAGATAGACAACTTAACATAAAGAAGTTATGTACCTACCATAACGTTCCATGTTACTTGTCTTCATCTCGCCTTCCTTCTTGCTTCCCACCCTCCATCCCCCTGTCCTAGTGGATCGAGAGGAGTTTTTCTGTTTCACTGGCTGTGTGGTCTCTTGTTTCCTCTATTGACTTAGAGAATATGGCAGGTATAGTCAACTGATTTCTTGACTGGTTTATTATGTTATGTCTGGAGTTAGCTATTTCAAACGAGGTCTGGGTAGCTATCGCTAGGCATTATGGGATAAGAGGTAGCCTCGAGCCAGTAAACAGCTCTCGAGCTATTGAAGATGGCCGAGTCAGAGCCGTGGATCGGCTCCGATCCCAACCAGCAAGAAGGAAGGTGAGATGAAGACAACTAACATGGAACATTATGGTAGGTACATAACTTCTTTTTATGGTAAGTGCATAACTTTTGTTTCTGTACTCAACAGAAGTAAGTTCCCTTTGTCATTTTAAATAAACTCCATTGTGACTCTCCCTGTGATTTTACACAGCACGTTGGCCTCCTGTGTGTGTGTGTGTGTGTGTGTGTGTGTGTGTGTGTGTGTGCGTGCGTGCGTGTGTGTGTGTGTGTGTGTGTGTGTGTGTGTGTGTGTGTGTGTTTATATGAGTATATAAACAAAATAGAGAAAGGGAGATAGAGGTAGTTTATAAATGCCTGGCCCTCAATGTCATGTTTAGATACAGGACATCATAATTCTTTCAGGAAAACTTGCTAGACTTAGAAAGGCCTCTGGTTCATTAACCTAGGAACAATTTATGAATCTATCAGTCTGTGAGAGGTTTTATTGCCAGCTTTGCATTACATTTAGAAGCAGTTTGTATTTTGAAGCAGTGCAGATTATTTTGGTTCCTTTTTTTTCCTCTTATGAGCAACACAAACCCAGAGCTGTTGGACATGCTACACCTAAAGAAATCCCAATCCCTCTGAGCTACATGCTCTAGGGACCTAAACCTTGTCACCACAATAAACAGGACATGCTGGAGGGATAGATTCCTATCCCAGAGACTTCCCATACTCTGGAACAGGCTACCCATCTATGTCAAGCAAAGTTCTTCATTAGCACTCTTCAAGAAAAATCTTGATGAGTGGATGGGAAATAGGAAATACACCCCGGGGATCACTTCTGTGTCTCTGCTCATCAGTGGCACAGGAAAATAACTTTCTTGGGTGGCGTAAGCCAGGGAACCTTGTTGGCTAGGCTTGCGTAGGCCCTTGGGCCGATAACCTAGTACCTACCTATGAACCTATGAACATTTCTCAAATGTCACATCTGTAAGTAGGTAATTTCTCTAATATATTTCTCTTGTGCACCACAAACATATTAGATTAATCATTAAAACATTACATTATTTTCATGGTAGATTAGTAGATTAAAGTTTCTGTAATTTCCTTTTTTGTTCATAATGGAAGACATTTTCTCTTAATTTACTTAGTAAACAAAGCATTTTGTCATGGCAGCATAAATTAATTAAGTGAACTTTTGCATTATTCTGCAGTATTGAAACTGTTAGCAGTAGTTGTTGATGAACATTGTCTGATAACAACTATCTGAGGAGCACTGTTGTAGAGTTAAAAATTATGGCATAGTTAGGACTGATAACATACACTACCTTCAAATTTGTGATGTACTGTTGCCATCCTCTCTCTATTCTGGCAGCACAGAAGTGTCATCTTTTATGCACAATCTTGTGGCATCCATTTTGATGTAGTTTTGCTGTTTTCTGCAGCTAAGAATTTGATGAAGGTTTGATGGTCTTCGTGTTTCACTGTTGCAGTCATTACATTTGGGTAATCTGCTGGAAGGTTGCCCTCAGTCAGCCTGAATTCCAAAGTCTTGGGTCCTGCATCGGTTGCTGTCTTCTCTTCCATGACGTCAGGTCATCAAGGGTATAAAACATGCAGTTGACACCATTTTCTTTAGTCTTTCTTGCCGCGTGGTGCCCGAAGCAGAAGCATTTCGCAAGTGCCGGTCGGCTGACTACTGAAATATTCGAGTTTGAGTTTCAGAACCGAAGTCTTCACTAAAGCTAAGTACCCCGTTGGGGAAACTTTTTTCTTGCTCCTTACCGATGTCAGAAAAAGTTAATAATTGTATTACTTGTGGGAAGCAAATACCTCATAAGGATTTCCATTTATACTGTATTTCTTGCCTAGGCCCTGATAGCAATGTGCCTGGCTGTCGGTTTTGTGCTAGATTTAACCAATGCACTATTAAGCGTCGGTATATTTTTGCATCAAAGTATTTTGGAAACATTAAATTACCCAGAAATGTCGTCAAATAGCAATCCGACTACCAGAGTACATAAAAAATGCAAAGAAAAGGACAGAGAAAGACAGTCGAGATCCAAAACCGACGACGAAGCTTCTCCTAAGCCAGTCGCCGGTTCGCCGTTACTCAGTGAGGTGCTTTCGCACCCCCTGATACCCACTACCTTTGAGTCGCAGGCCTCTACCAATACCCACTTGGAGTCCAGCATGCCGCAAGATACTCAAGGTATTGGACCGACGGATGTGTCTCCCTCGGATGGGTCCAGAGCCGCTGAGCAGGCACCGGCTTCTGAGGGTGTATTCAGACCTCAACATTTGTATATCAAACCGACGACAGCTGCAAAACCAAAGACAAAAGCAACTTCTAAAACTAAAAAACCGACACATGAGCCACGTGCACAGGCCTCTATGCCTAAAAACAGATGATCAAAATGGCTGAAGACCTCATTACCTTGATCAGGGGTACCCATCCCCCTCCAGATAAGAGGCCTAGGTAAGACACTGATTATGAATCTTCAGATCAGGTTTCTATTTCTTCTGATTCTTCTTCTGATCAGGAATTATCTTTACCTCCCTATGAGGATTCTGATGCTGAGGAGTCTATTCCATCTGCATCTCCTCCTGAAGATTATTCATTTGGAGAAACCTTGCATATTTTGAGGGAGTTTTTTCAGTGGGAGAGTCAAGACTTCTCAGAATCAAAACAGAGGCTCAGGGATTTCCTTCTTCACCCTCAGCACAAGCTGTTAGCCATTCCCCCTGTTTTAGACATTGTGGATGATGTGTTTTCGGAGTCAAGCTTGACCCCTGACTCCTTAACTCCGGCTTCCAGTAAACCTGACAGATATTACAGGGTCCCTGACTCACATATATTTTTATTTAGAAACCCTGCTGCTGATCCTGAAACTATTTCACAGGGTCCAAAGGGAGTTAAGGCCTCAACAGCAAACAAATCCTACCCGCTCTGACAGAGATTCACGGGCATTGGACAGATGGGGAAAAAAGGTTTATACATCTGCAACCTTGGCAATCAGGGCCTTAAACTGTCAATTTCATATGCTTAAGTACCAACAACATGTTATGGGATTGCTGAAACAGAAAATGATGTTGATTTCAGAATGTGCAGAAAATAAAGAATTGTAGGAATTATTGCACGCAGCTGAACAAGTGGGAAAGCATACTTTGCAATGTGGTTTTGATTCTTTAGAGGTCTCCTGCAGGGCTGCAGTTACTGGATCTGTGATTAGGAGGCATGTCTGGTTAAAGGAACAACATTTGCCTAGTCATGTTAAAGCTAAATTGCTAGATGCACCTTTACAGCATGATTCTTTGTTTGGTATTAAGGCAGAAGAGGTCTTAAATAAAATGGAAGACAAAGCTAAGTCTATGCAAACTGTTAAAGACTTCTTACAAGTGCAGCCACCAAGATTCAGTACACACTGGCCTACAAAAAATTGGTCCTTTCCAGTGTCAGACAGAGCTCAAAGGGGCAAATCCAGATGCCCTAAAGGTTTCAGATACAAGGTGCAAGACTCATACAGGTCAAAGCAATGGGGCACATCCACCTCCAAATCTGGAGGAGATAAAGCGCAAACCTACAGAAAGCAATCCCAATGACTTCCCTCTGCCTACACCAAGCACTTATCTTTTAGCAGCACCCATAGGGGAAAAATTAGCACTTTTTACTCAAAATTGGCAGTGAATAACCCAGGACACGTGGGTACTAAACATAGTATCACAGGGATACAGATTCCATTTCCACACTCTGCCAATGGCAAATGGTTGGCCAGATCTGCCAAAAAATTAATGGGCAGAGGCACAGAAACAGGTTACATTCCTCATGGATATGGGGGCCGTTCAGACAGTACCAGAACAGGAAGAAGGACAAGGTTTTTACTCAAGACTGTTCTTGGTACTCAGAAAGGACAAGGCCTGGCGGCCAATACTGGATTTATCGATTTTGAACACATATCTGGACATTCCAGAGTTCAAAATGCTGACTTTGCAGCAGCTTCTGCCCATGCCTGGCAAGAATGCTTGGCTGGTGACTTTAGACCTAAAAGAGGCATACCTGCATGTCCCAGTAAGACAGTCATGCAGAAGATACCTCAGAATCAAGCTGGCTTAATGCATTCCCAATTCTCTGCACTGCTCTTTGGCTTATCTATTGCGCCCAGGGTCTTTACAAAGTGCCTGGCACCAGTAATTGCATTTTGCAGACAAAGAGGTATACAAATATACCCTTACTTGGACGACTGTCTCATTCAAGCAGAAAAGAAGGACACTGTTCTTCGACACCTGGCGTTTGTGAAAAGGCTTCTAACATGCCTAGGGTACACAATAAATTAAAAGAAATCACAACTGGTACCCTCTCAAAAGATAACATTCCTGGGTGCAAACTTGACTACAACTGCCCAGATGGCTTTCCTTACGCCAGACAAACAAAGGCAACTGACTACTTACTTCAAACTGATGGCAACAAAAACCCAGTCTTATGCAAGACAAATTCTGCAGGCTCGGGGCTTCATGGCATCTTGCATCCTACTAATTCCATATGCAAGACTGCATAAGAGGAAACTTCAATGGTACCTAAAAAGTTTATGGAGTCAACATTCACACAGTCTTGAAACAATGATTCCTCTCATTCCCTGCCTGCAACAGGAGTTTCTATGGTGGGCAAAGGCCGGTCACCAAAACTTGGGACGACCCTTCACTCTACCCCCTGCCAGCCAAACCTTAACAACAGACACATCAGATTATTCCTGGAGGCCCCACATGGCAGGAAGATGCATTCAGGGCATATGGGCACCAAAACAAATGCATCTACATATCAACCAGAAAGAGATGCTAGCTGTTCAAAATTTCCTAACAGCCTTCAAGGACTTACATCATCCAAGACAACTACTGATAAAGACGGACAACAACACAGTCTTGTGGTATATAAACAAGAAAGGGGGAACACACTCATACCCCCTTTGCAAAATAGCCATGGCACTGTGGGACACAGCTTTGACCTACCAGATACATCTTCAAGCTCAATTCCTGCCAGGAAAACAAAACACTCTGGCAGATGATTTAAGCAGAAACCTTATGGATCCTCACGAGTGGAAACTAAATCCACAAGTCTTCAGCATAACAGAGAAATGGGGGAGCCCAGACATAGATCTATTTGCCTCTCCTCAAAATTATCAATTGAAAAGATTTTGCACAAGGACTTATCACAGACAAGCATGGAGAGTGGACGCCCTATCCTTCAGTTGGAAAAACCTATCAGTTTACGCCTTTCCTCCTCTGCTTCTTCTACCCAAGGTCTTCCTAAAAGTCAGACAAGAGAAGCCAAAGATGATATTAATTACCCCAGACTGGCCCCACCAATACTGGTATCCAATCCTAAGGAACTTGTCTCAATACCCACCTTGGACCTTGCCTCAAAGACCACAACTACTGTCCCAGCAAAACAATCAGATCCTGCACGGTCAACTACATACTCTGAACCTGGCAGCATGGCTAATCATGTAATCATACAAATGTCACCTCTCAGTAAAGCTGTGATGGATGTCATTTTGGAAGCCAGAAGGCCTAGTACTAGAAAATCGTATGCTGACAAATGGAATTGATTCTGTGCTTGGAATCGAGCACAAGGAACTGATACAGCAGAACCACATATTCCACAGATATTACAGTACTTAACTGAGATGCTTGACAAAGGCCTATCTTTTTCATCAATCAAAATCCATGCCTCTGCCATTTCGGCTCATTACAATACAGAGCCACCAATCTTTTCACATCCTTTACTAAAGCAGTATCTTAGAGGAGCCAAAAATTTAAGGCCTCCTAGAAGATTACTATTACCAGCATGGGACCTCAATTATGTGTTGGAAAAGCTCACCCTGCCTCCATCTGAACCAGCTGCTACAGCTGATATAAAGTTCTTATCATGGAAGACAGCTCTGCTACTAGCAATTACTTCAGCAAGAAGAGTTTCAGAGCTACAGGCCCTCATGGCTGTAGAGCTTTTTATCATATTTTACACAGACAGGGTGTCTCTGAGGCAAAGTCCTACTTTTATGCCTAAGGTGGATTCCAGTGTGGCTCTTAACCAAACAATTCATCTGCCAACTTTTTATCCAAATCCACAGAACAAAGGAGAGAGAATTCTGCATTCCTTGGGCATACACAGACAGCTAAGATTCTACTTGAGCAGGACTAAAGCTCTAAGAAAAACTGAGCAATTACTAGTGTCATATGCTGCAGGATCAGAAGGAAAGGCTATTTCAAAGCAGACAATTTCAAAGTGGATAAGCCACTGCATCCGTTACTGCTACTTACACCATGGTAAACCTGTGCCCAAGGGCATCAGGTCTCATTCCACCAGAACTGCAGCTATTTCAGCAGCCTTTCTCAGAGAAGTACCAACCAAAGACATTCTAGAGGCTGCTACTTGGAGTTCTTTTCACACCTTTACAAAGCATTACCATTTGCCTCTCTACTCTAAGTCCAGGGCAGGCTTTGCCACTGCAGTGCTGCAGGGCCTTATAGCTGCACCTAATGCTGTTTAGCTCCAGCCTCCCAACCATAGCTTTGGGATTCTACCCAAATGTAATGATTGCAACAGTGAAACACGAAGAACATAGTACAGTTGTGTACACTTACCATAAATGTAGATGTTCGAGTGTATTCACTGTTGCAGTCCAGGTTACCCTCCAGCTATCCCCCTGTCATTCTACAGTTTATCTTTCCTTCTCTGTCTTCTACAACCTATGTGGTGTATTTGCTTGTAGATGAAGGTAAAGTTTATATTGATGCATATGTATATATATATATATATATATATATATATATATATATATATATATATATATATATATATATATATATATATATATATATATATATATATATATATATATATATATATATATATATATAATATTGCTAACTTTTTGGGGGCACCTGACATCGGGGGCAAGAAAAACTAAAGAAAATGGCATCGGCTGTATGTTTTATACCCCTGACAAACTGACGTCATGGAAGAGAAGACAGCAACCGACTCAGGACCCAAGACTTTGGAATTCAGGACGACTGAGGGCAACCTGCCAGCAGATTACCCAAATGTAATGATTGCAACAGTAAATACACTCGAACATCTGCATTTATGGTAAGTGTACACAACTGTACTTTCTCTGCACTGCCCTTTGGCTTATCTACTGTGCCCAGGGTATTCACAAAGTGCCTAGCTCCAGTCATTGCATTTTGCAGGCAAAAAATATTCAAATATACCCATACCTGGATGATTGTCTAATTCAGGCAGAAAGCCAGGACATACTATTAAATTATCTGGCATTTGTGAAGAAATTACTAACTTTTCTGGTGTACACCATAAACAAAAAGAAATCACATCTTGTACCCTGCCAACAAATTGTATTCCTGGGAGCAAGCTTGAATACAACTTCCAAGATGGCCTACCTCACACCAGAGAAACAAGTTCATTTGACAGCCTACTTCAAACTACTGGCCACAAAGACTCAGCTATCTGCAAGGAAAATACTGCAAGCCCTGGGGTTCATGGCCTCTTGCATTGTATTAATTCCATATGCAAGACTGCATATGAGGAAACTACAATGGTATCTAGAAAGCCTATGGTGCCAACATTCTTAGGATCTAGAATCAATGATTCCTATCATACCTTGTCTAAAGATAGAGTTCCTTTGGTGGGCAGAGGCCTGCCACCAAAACAAGGGACTACCATTCACTCTACCCCCTGCCGCCCAAACCCTAACAGACGCATCAGAGTATGCATGGGGTGCTCACTTGGCAGGGCAGTGCATTCAGGGCAAATGGAACCCAAGTCAAATGCATCTGCTTATCAATCAAAAAGAAGTGTTAGATGTACAGAATGTTCTGACAGCCTTCAAGGACCACATTCTTCCAGGACAATTATTGGTAAAGACGGACATCACTGTTATGTGGTACATAAACAAGCAGGGGAGAACCCACTCATATCCTCTCTGCAGACTAGCCATGGCTCTGTGGAGCATTGCCTTGAGCTACCAAGTGCACCTACAAGCTCGATTCCTGCCAGGCAAGCTAAATACACTGGCAGATGACCTAAGCAGAAATCTCATAGACCCACATGAGTGGAAACTGGAACCAAAGATATTCAACATGTTGAGAAACAAATGGGGGAGCCCAGAGATAGACCTGTTTGCCTCCCCTCAGAACTATCAATTGGACAAATTCTACACAAGGACTCCCCACAAACAAGCTTGGAAAGTGGATGCTCTGTCCTTCACCTGGAAAAGCCTGTCATTTTATGCCTTTCCCCCTCTGCCTCTCCTCTCCAAAGTGCTACTAAAGATCAAACAGGACAAACCAAGGACAATACTGATTGCACCAGACTGGCCATGCCAACACTGGTACCCCCTCTTGTGCAGTGTGTCACTGCTGGCACCATGGCACCTGCCTTAGACCCCTGCCCTGCTGTCCTAGCAGGAGGGCCAGATTCTGCACCCACAGCTTCAAATCCTGAACCTAGCAGCTTGACTAATTACCTGATCTCTCCGTTACCATCCTTCAGTAAGCAAGTGATGGATGTCATTCTGGAGGCAAGGAGGCCTAGTACTAGAAAATCCTATGCTGAAAAATGGAAAAGATTCTGTTCCTGGAGCCAGACTTAGGGGATGGGCACAACAGTGCCCAATTTACCGCATATTCTTCAATACTTAACTGAGATGGTTCACAAGGGCCTTTCCTTTTTTTTCATCAAAATTCATGCCTCGGCCATTTCATCACATTACAATACAGAGCCACTCTTCTCCTCTCATTTACTGTTGAAGCAATTCCTCAGAGGGGCCAAAAACTTAAGACCACGCAGGAGAGCCCCTACTCCAGCCTGAGACCTTAACTTTGTATTGGAAAAGCTCTCTCTACCTCCGTTTGAGCCAGCTGCAAATGCAGAGTTGAAATTCCTTTCTTGGAAAACAGCCTTCATTCTAGCCATCACTTCAGCAAGAAGGGTGTCTGAATTATAGGCCCTCATGGCATTGGAGCCTTTCATCATCTTTCATGCGGACAGGGTGTCCCTCAGGACCAATCCTTCCTTTATGCCCAAAGTGGTATCCAGTGTGACCCTTAGTCAGTCCATTCATTTGCCAACCTTCTTTTCTAATGCACAAAACAAAGGGGAACGAATACTGCTCTCCTTGGACGTGCACAGACAACTTAGATTTTATTTGGACAGAACTAAGCCTCTCAGGAAATCTGAACAGCTGCTGGTTGCATTTGTTGCAGGGGCAGGGGGGAAGGCCATTTCAAAGCAAACCATTTCTAAGTGGATAGGCCATTGCATTCATTTCTGCTATAAGCACAATGGAAAACCTATCCCACAGGGGATAAGACCACATTCCACCAGGGCTGCATCTACCTCTAAAGCCTTTCTCAGAGGTGTCCCTACCAGGGACATCCTGGAAGCTGCTACCTGGAGTTCTGTACATACCTTCACCGAGCATTACCACTTGCCAATTTTTTCTAAATTCAGAGCTGGCTTTGCCATTGCAGTCTTGCAGGGCCTTATAGCTGGTCCTAATGTTATCTAATTTCCTCCTCCCATCCTTAGCTTTGGGAATCTACCTAAATGTGATGACTGCAACAGTGAAATACGAAGAACATAGTACAGTTTTGTACACTTACCATAAATGTAGATGTTCGAGTGCATTCACTGTTGCAGTCCTGGTTACCCTCCCTCCAGCCCCCTGACTTCTATTGACTATACCTCTATTCTTGTTTACTATGCTTAAAGCTTTCTGGTGTATTTGCTTTTTGTTAGAGGTGTAACCTTGTATATAATTGCTTCCCATTATGGAGGTACCTGACATCTGGGGCAAGAAAAACTGATGTAATGGCATCGGCTACATGCTTTATACCCCTGACTACCTGACATCATGGAAGATGAGATAGCAACTGACACAGGACCCAAGACTTTGATAATCAGGCTGACTGAGGGCTACCTGCAAGCAGATAACGCAAATGTGATGACTGCAACAGTGAATACACTCGAACATCTGCATTTATGGTAAGTGTACACAATTGTACTCTGTGGCTGTTCCATATTGCATGGTTTATCACTTATTTGTATGCTGGTTATCCTGTATGGATTTAGTCAAGTTGTGTAATAGTTTCTAGGGCTTGTATAATATCTTGCTGTATTTTATAGATTGGTATGGAGCCACTAAGTATGTCAGATTTGCCTGTTCCCTATGAGTTAAATTCTGCATTGAGGGTTTCACTAATTCCTTCTCTGTATGTTTTAGTGGCAGAGAAGGGTACTATGATGATAACGTAATACATGAGGGAGACATGTTTTCCCATAAGCATTTTATGGGTCTTAAAACAGATTTGCAGTGGTGGTAATTAGGGAATGTGGTAAAACAATTAGATGTAACAACATCCTCAAAATTTTTTTTCTGTGTTGCCTGTAAGTGGGTCAGCATTGAGCTTGAAACTGAGTGAGATACTAGGCAATAGTCAAGTATCTGCCTTTGTATTTGGTTTATTTGAACCTGGGTTAATATAAAAAGCCATTTTTGTCGGGTACTCTTAGTTTATTGTTAGATTACTGTCTCCTTTAGGAATGTTAGTAGCTGCTAAAATAAATTCTTGCTGAATAAACAGAACTGTGCCCGTTGTAAGACTAGAAATAACATTTTAGTTGAACTTTTAAGCGGGTAAAGTGTAAACTGTAATTTGTATTTGATCTCCACAGCTTCTTGGCAGTCCATAGTGGAACCCTATTAAATACATGATTTACAGGTATAGATTTATTGAATGGTCTTTCATTCTGTTTGGATTTTAGATCCTTACTTGGTGCCAAAGCAGCAGGAAGTAAGACTGCATATTACAACAGTTCAGTTTTTTTTTTTTTTTTGGTAAAATATTAAAACCCAGTTTTATTATTGCTACTAAACTAATTGAATGAGTACTCCCCGTTGTCTGAATAAGCTTCTTCAAAAAAAATAGGCTGAAAGAAAAGAAAGTTCAGCTGTTTGTGGTTTTACTTACGTGGTCACTTAAAAGCAAGTAGCCAAAGAAATCGAAGTCACCTGGCATATGGATTACCTCCCTATGAGAATGATTGCATGCCATCATTTATATGAACAGTGCTGCATTGTTTCTTGTTATGTGAGGAGTAGAAACAAAGGCTTCGGACCCCAATGTTAAGGCTGTACTGTTACATGTTTGAATTTAGTCTTGTAGTTCAGTGAATGCTTGGATTTTTTATCAGTTCTGTGAGTATCCTATTGTATTGCATAAACATTGCACTAAATACTCATTAAGCAGATACAGTGTTATTGTTGTGTCTTTCGGCTTTTCCTGGTTAGGGGTCGCCACAGCAGAACTCTGGTCTGCTAATGATTGGTAGTTGATTTTTATGTGCCGAGTTACCAGCCCTGCTGCACAACCTTCAACGAAGGTACGCCCATTCACGCATGTCTCCACGCAGAAGACGCTCTAGCTGAGAATCGAACCGGACAGCGTCTTACTGTGAGGCGACAACGCTACCGCAGCAGCAGCACCACCACCGCAGATTAAGCAGATACAGTGTGCAGCTGCTAATTAAAGATCTGTATGATTACTGTTACTCCAAATGCTAGACTCCCCCTAGCATGGTCCTTCCTCTTGGCGACAACGCTACCGCAGCACCACCACCGTGGATTAAGCAGATACAGTGTGCAGCTGCTAATTAAAGATCTGTATGATTACTGTTACTCCAAATGCTAGACTCTCCCTAGCATGGTCCTTCCTCCTGCCCACACTGCTCTACGCTGCAAACAGAATGAAAGACCATTCGGTAAATATATACCTGTAAATCATGTATTTAATAGGGTTCCACTATGGACTGCCAAGAAGCTGTGGAGATAAAATACAAATTACAGTTTACACTTTACCCGCTTAAAAGTTCAACTAACCAATATACAAGCTTCTACCATGAACAAACTGCAACAAACATCACAAAATCACAAGATTCATTACCAACTCCCCCCTACAACTCCCATCACTGCCTGTCCCTGAACTCCTTGCAATGGCTCGAATTCCCTCAACTACTGCTACTTTCTCACTTTCAGGTTATTCACTCCATTCTATACAGGCCTTCATCCTGTCCAGCTCTCACTACTTCTTTATCTATCTACACCCCTTCTGGAACCCTCCGCACCTCTAACAAGCAACTTCTGAATGTAGATTATCCAAAGAAGGACATAGTCAAACTGCAATACAACTGCTCGATAGCCCATACTTGGAACAAACTTCCTCTACACATATGCTCCATCATACACCCTGCACACTTTAAAAAGGAATTCAAACTTTACCTTCTCAATACCAAATCTTGTCCCTGCTTAGAACCTACCTAATTTCCCCTTTATCCAATGGTGCTTCTTTTCCCTGAACTCCTGAAAGCATCTATACCTTCCTAGGAAGCCTAGGCAAGAAATCTGATCACGTGTATATAACTTGTTTGTACATATATCAAAAATAGTTCATCCATTTATTTCATTGTGATTTTTTTCTTAGAGTAATCTAAATACGTTTGATTATGATCAAATTAGTACTAATATGTTTTGGGAGTGTCACTTGGTATTTGCTATTTTGTTACCTGTGTAATCCTTAATTTTTTTGTAACTGGAGCTTTTCTCCTCGGGTCTCCACTGAAAACGGGCCTCTGGCCCAGCTGGACAAACCCAGTTAACAAATGTCAATAAATAAATAAATAAAGTTTGAATGATGCATTCCAAGCCATGTGGATTTAATGAACATAGCTTACTAGTCTCACTTTAAATGCTAACTCATTATTTTTAATGTATTAAAAAACTTGAGTTTTGGTTTGTGAGGGAAAAGTGATATGAAACAGTGCTGATAACATTTACTTAATATACGTATTTATTTCTTAAGATAGAAGTTTTCTTAGACTTGGTACATGCAGTTCTAATAATAGCTTATTTTTGAGATTTACTAGTGTCACCTTGTATAAAAGGAACAAAAATACTTAACAGTGCAGCTAATCAGATACAGCTGTATGCTGATCCTTGGAAGTATTACATAAGCATCAGTATTTCTTTCCTTTCTGCTGCATGTAGTCCTTCACTTTGGAAAAGTAACTGTAAATGGAATATTGTAGGCTATTCACAGGGTAACTAATGATGTTCTTCATGTTTCACTGTTGCAGTCATCACATTTGGGTTATCCCTGCCAGGGTAGCCCTCGGGCGGCCTGAATACCAGAGGCTTAGTATTTCTGCGTCGGTTGCTGTCGCTTCAGGACTGACATCAGGTCATCAGTAGTATAAAGTAAGGCAGCCAACGCCATTACATTGGTCTTTCTTGCCATGGAGCCCAAAGCTGAAGCAGTTCACACGAGTGCCGGTCGGCCGCTACCTGAGTTTCGTCTACTGAATTGAAGCTGAAGTCTTCTAAAGCTAAGTACCCCATTGGGGATCCTTTTTTCTTGCACTAACCGATGTCAGAAAAAGTTAACAATTGTCTCACCTGTGGAAAGCAAATACCACACTGAAACTTTCATTCTTACTATGTACTTGTTTAGGCCCAGACCACGACGTCCCCCACTGTCACTTCTGTGCTTTGTTTAAAGCCAGAACTATCCGTCATCAGGTCCTTATTGTAGCTAGATATTTTTGCTTACAGTCCTTGAACTTCGATATGGCTTCGGTAAATCATCCGACAGCAGATCTTCCAAAAAAAGTAAAGATAAACACAGAGACAGACCGCACAGGTCCAAACCTACTGACGATGCTCCCATTAAGCTAGTCGTCAGTTCTCCGGTCCTCAGTGAGGCACTTTTGCAGCCCCTGATGCCCGGTTTTATGGATTCGCAGGCCGCTACAGAGACCCTTTTGGAGTCCAGTATGCCGCAAAACTCTTCTTCAACTAAGGATCCTGTGGTTGTCTCTACCTTGGATGGGTCTGGAGCCGCTGAGCAGGCACCAGCTTCTGAGGAAGTCTTTCGCGCTACCAATTCTCGACACAAACTGATGTCTTCTTTCGCGATTTCCATTCTTTTGAAAATGACCAAGTTTCTTAGGCCCTGTTATGAACCACACCCAAGAAACCGACGACCCAGTCTCAGGCACCTGCTTCCTTGCCTCAGTCTCAAATGCTTAAAATGGCAGAAGACCTTATCATGCTGATCAGGGAAAGCCAAGCTACTCCCTCCAAAATGAAAAGAGATCTGTCTCATGTAGTTTTGTCTGAACAAGAGTCAGATGACTGATGCATCTGAATATGAAGACATGCAACCCCTCTCTACTTATGAGGATTCTAATGTAGAGGATTCCATCCCTTCAGCCTCTCCCCCAGAGGATTTTTCTTTTAGGGAAACCCTTCATACCTTAAGGGAGTATTTCCAATGGGAGAGTCAGGACTACCCTCAGTCTAAAAAGAGACTCAGGGAATTCTTAGATCTTCCACAGCACAGAGCCTTGGCCATCCCCCCAGTCCTGGATGTTGTGCAGGATGTTTTCCTGGAATCCAGCTTGACTCCTGACACCCTCCATCCTGCACCCAGAAAACGACAGGTACTACAGAGTCCCTGACACACACAAATTTCTTTTTAAAACTCCTACTGCTGACCCTGAGGTAATTTCTCAAGGGCCTAAAGGGATTAAAGCAACCTCTGCTAAGAATCCCACCCCCTCAGACAGGATTCCAGAGCACTAGACAGATGGGGTAAAAAAGTATACACCTCAGCTACTCTTGCTATCAGAGCACTAAATTGTCAGTTCCATATGATAAAATTTCAGCAACACATCCTGGTACTCAAACAAAAAATGTCCTCCTTTCCTGCTTCTGCAGAATCTAAAGAGTTACAAGAGTTAATGCATTCTGCAAGTCAAGTAACTAAACACACCTTGCAGTGTGGTTTTGATGCCCTAGAAGCTTCTTTCAGGGCAGCAGTCACTGGATCTGTCATTAGAAGGCATGCATGGCTTAAGGAACAGCCCTTGCCAGACCATGTCAAATCTAAATTGTTGGATACCACCTTGCACAAAAACAACTTATTTGGCACTAAGGCAGAAGAGGTCTTAAAAAAGATTGAAGAAAAAGCAAAGTCCATGCAGACAGTTAAAAATTTCTTATAGGTCCAGCCACCCAGGTTCAGCAGGTATTGTCCCACCAAGCACTGGTCCTTTCCTGCTCCCACTAAGCCAGTTCAGCCCAGACCCTGGGGGACCAGACCCCCCCCCCCAGCCACAGGGAATGCAGAGATCTAAGCAGTGGACTACCTCCACTTCAAAACCAGGGAGTTCTAAGCCACCCCCTTATGGTAAGAATTCACAGTGACTCACCTCCCCCACCCCTTCCCTCTGCCCACCTTCACTTATCCCTAGGAGGAAAACTCTCCTTCCACGCAAGCACTTGGGCCATCATTACCAATGACCGCTGGGTTCTCAACATAGTGTCCCACGGATACAAATTTTCTTTCCACACCTTTCCAACTCCAAAAGGGTTCCCAGATCTACCTCCAAACCAGTAGGCAGAAGCGCAAAAGCAAGTCCTTTCCCTGCTCTCTATGAGGGCAGTAGAGCACGTTCCTGCAGAACAGAAAGACCAAGGTTTCTACTCCAGACTTTTTCTGGTACCCAGAAAAGAGGGCACCTCGTGCTCCATCCTTGATCTATCCATTCTAAACACCTTCCTGGTGATCCCAAAATTCAAAATGCTCACCCTCTAGCAGCTGCTACCCATGCTCTGCAAGGATTCTTGGCTAGCCACCCTAGATCTAAAAGAGGCCTACCTCCACATTCCTATCAGAGAATCATGCAGGAAATATCTCCATTTCAGTGCAGGATCTCAACACTTTCAGTTCTCTGCGCTTCCCTTTGGCTTGTCTACTGCTCCCTGAGTTTTCACAAAATGTCTGGCTCCAACCATTGCCTTTTGCAGACAAAGGAATATCCAGATTTACCCATATTTAAATGACTGCCTAATTCAGGGAGACAGACAGGAAAAGCTGCTCAAGCACCTGGCCATTGTAGAGTCCCTATTAACCTCTCTAGGGTACACAATCAACGAAAAGAAATCCAAACAGGTGTCCACCCAAAGGATTATATTCCTGGGAGCAAGCCTGGACACAGCATCCCAGATGGCATTCCTTACACCAGAAAAACAAATTTTCCTGACAGCCTACTTCTCTCAACTAGCCAACAGACCCCAGCTATCTGCAAGGAAAATCCTGCAAGCTCTGGGGTTCATGGCATCTTGCATACAACTCATTACAAATGCCAGCCTGCATATGAGGAAAGTCAGTGGTACCTAAAAAGCCTTTGCTGTCAACACTCTCAAGACCTGGAGACTCTTATACCTATAATTCCTTGCTGCAGAAAAGATTTTCTTTGGTGGGCAACAGCATGCTCCCACAACAAGGGACTATCCTTCTCACCACCCCACCACCCAGACCCTAACCACAGATGCATCAGACTATGCTTGGGGTGCACACCTAGACAGGTGCATACAGAGCCAATGGAGCCCACAGCAAATCCCTCTGCACATCAACCAAAAAGAGATGATGGCTGTCCAGCACACCTTGATAGCTTTCAAGCCCCTTCTCACCCCAGGGGCTCTCCTGATCAAAACAGACAAACACCACTGTGATGTGCTATATCAACAAGCAGGGAGGGACTCACCCCTACCCTCTATGCAGGCTGGCCATGACCCTTTGGCACACAGCCTCTGCCATACAACTTCACCTGTTAGCACAATTCCTACCAGGTTCTCTCAGCTGTCTGGCAGACCAATTAAGCAGAAATCTTCTGGACCCACATGAGTGGCAGCTCAACAGAAGAACCTTCACCCTAATAACTCAGAAATGGGGCACCCTGAAGGTCGACCTCTTTACCTCCCACACCAACCATCAGCTCAGCAAATTCTGTACCAGGGAGCATCACTGCATGACTTGGAAAGTAGATGCCCTGTCCTTCCCCTGGGTCAGTCTATTGGTCTATGCTTTTCCTCAACTACCTGTCATCCCCAGGGTACTGCTCAAAATAAAGGAGGAAAAACCAAGGACAATTCTTATAGCTCCAGACTGGCATCATCAGCACTGGTACCCCTTGCTGCGCAGCCTGTCCTCACTGCCACCATGGCATCTTCCTCAGATTCCAAACTTCCTGACCCAGAGGGAAGGGGAATTCATGCATCCCCAATTGCAGACACTCAGTTTGGCAGCTTGTCTTATTCCTTAACCCCCGATCAATCTGCCAACCTCAGTAAACAGGTTCTATATGTTATACATGATGCCAGACGCCCTAGCACCAGAAAGTCTTATGCTGACAAATGGAAAAGGTTCTGCACCTGGATTCAGGCTAAAGGAGCCAATATGGCACATCCCTCCCTCCCTCTCATCCTGGATTACTTAGCTGACCTGCTACACAGTGGCCTCTCTTTTTCCTCTATTAAAATTCATGACTCTGCTATCTCTGCTCATTTTCCCACTGAGCAGCCCCTTTTCTCACACCCTTTAATCAAACAGTTCCTGAGAGGGACTAGCAACTTGAGGCCACCCAGAAGAGCACCAACCCCAGCTTGGGACCTTAACTTTGTGGTGGAAAAGCTCACCCTGTCCCCCTTCGAACCAGCTTCTTCTGCAGAGCTAAAATTTATCTCCTGAAAGACAGCTTTCCTTCTGGCCATCAGTTCAGCCAGAAGAGTCTCCGAGCTGCAAGCACTATGGCTATGGAACCCTTCATCATCTTCCATGCTGACAGGGTATCCCTCAGGACTAACACATCCTTCATACCCAAGGTGGTGTCCAGTGTGGCTCTCAACCAATCCATTCATTTGCCCACCTTTTTTCCAAATCCCCAAAACAAGGGGGAAAGGATCCTGTACTCTCTAGATGTGCACAGACAGCTCATATTCTATCTAGGCAGGACTAAATGCTTCAGAAAGTCTGATCAATTGCTGGTTAGCTTTGCTACAGGGGCAGAAGGCAAAGCCATCTCCAAACAAACCATTTCCAAATGGATAGCACACTGCATCCATTTCTACTACAAACAACATGGAAAGCCGCCCCCCAAGGGGGTCAGGACTCACTCCACCAGAGCAGCCTCCACCTCTGCAGCTTTCCTCAGAGGAGTCCCCTCCAGGGACATCCAGGAGGCTGCCACCTGGACATCTGTTCACACTTTTACCAAACATTACCACCTGCCTCTCTTCTCCAAATCCAGGGCAGGGTTTGCCTCTGCAGTCTTTCAGGGCATCCTAGCCAGCCCTTAATTTTTTGACTGCCTCCACCCATTTCCTCAGCTTTGGGAATCTACCCAAATGTGATGACTGCAACAGTGAAACACCAAGAACATAGTACAGTTGTGTACACTTACCATAAATGTAGATGTTCGAGTGTATTCACTGTAGCAGTCCTGGTTTCCCTCCCTCTGTCCCCCTTTTTGCTTCTCTTTCCTTACAAGGGACATATTGGTATTTACTTTCTACTGGTTTGGTTCTTCCACCAGAACCTAGTTCCTACTTGGGGGTTCCTGACAGGTTAGGGCAAGAAAAACTGATGTAATGGCATCTGCTGCCTTACTTTATACTACTGACAACCTGACGTCATTCCTGAAGCGACAGCAATCAACGCAAAAATACTAAGCCTCTGGTATTCGGGCCGGCTGAGGGCTACCCTGGCAGGGATAACTCAAATGTGATGACTGCAACAGTGAATATACTCGAACATCTACATTTATGTTAAGTGTACATAACTGTACTGTCATGGTGATGATAGATTACTTCATCTGTAAAGCAGTCAGTATCATGAGATCCCTTCTAAGACCTAGAAAAGGAAGAAATAGTTTCCTATGTGATATATGATAGACGTTCTTCATGTAGATCACTGTTGCAGTTATATGCATCCTAACTGTATGGGAACTCTGTCTCAGGCTGAGGCCCAGCATCTAGCCAGACTGTAAGGAATGTATAAATTGGAAACACAAAAAAAAAAAGAACAAATTTAATAACTGAGCTCAAACAGATGAGTTATGGAGAAGAACCAGGGCATTTACAGGTATTTTCTTTGAAGTGCTGTGAAAGATGTAGAGACCTAGAATGACTTGTCCATACTTTGCAGAATTGGTTTGCATTTTTAAAAACATCGATTAGTATGCAAGAATTAAATGAAGCAAGCTGAAGGGAGATGTATATAAAGCAAAAATTAAGAGTTGAGTAGGTGATACAAAGAGTGGAAATGCTATAGACTCAAGTATGGAAAATGTAAATGTCTTAAAAGTCTGTCTGAATATCCCATTGGGAAAGAAAAGTGTGACTGCTTATTGGTCTAAACCATCTTTTCAGAATGTGTTGACCTCCTTTGACATCCTTGTGTCTGTAAGCAGTAATAAACAAAATTTATAAGGTTAGTCTGCTACAAGTAGACTAAACATTAGGGTAAGTCGATTATGAGTGTCTTATTTTAAATATTAGCTTAAGTTACGCTATGGAAAAAATAGCATTAAAAGACCCCACTTTAAAACTGAGTACACTGAATTTGAAACATGACATTTAACAGGTTTATTTTAATTTGTCTATGCAAAATAAAGCATTGTAAAACATTTACAGTAACACGTAACTCAGTAATTTCCTTAGTCATTAAATTGTTGTCCAAGGAGGACATCTATAGTAGTTAGAAAGTGGAAGAACTGCCTGAAGTACTGACAAAAAATAGATTTGAAGTAACTATTCAGTCACTTGAATTTTTTTTCCTCAGGTTTTGATCTGATATTCTAATTATAAATTGCATTTTTTCCTGAATCAGGAAAAAAGGAGTACAAAAGAGATTAAGAAATCAAATTTTCAGAAAGCCTAGTGAGTACCCAGTCTTAGTTGTACTACATGACTGACAGCAAATGAATTGGATTTTTTTTTGTAGGTGAAGCACCTTTTAGAACAGTGTACTGTTTGACAAAGATTTTTGAAGAGCAACCGTTTCTTTAGGTTTTGAATTTAGTTCTTAAAAGTATTTTGAATTAGAGTTTTTTTCCTTTGCTTACTGGCATTGGCCCTGTATCTATTTCCCATCAGTAGATGGCTTTTTGGGTTTTGTGTTGTACAGTAATGTGCCATTAGCACTGTAGGTGACAGATAAAGTGTGCCGTTATGTAAAAGCAACTTCATTTATTTTTGGTGCCTATTGTTTACATTCTTATACACGTGTATACCTGTGGGCACATTAGAGGATTGCTAGTTCATCTAATGGCAAATTGGTGGAGTGTGGGAGGAAGCTGTGTCACATAATGACATCTTTATTAGGAACCAAACCAGAAAAAAGAAAAAAAAAACAAGTTGTGAGGCAGCAGTTAAAGTTTAGATATTCAACTATTTAATCTTTCATGAACTATTCTTGTGTTGCAGTCATTTAAGTAACTGTGAAACTGGGTGGCAGAGTAGTTTTTCACATCATATTACTGGATACTGTGTTTATGTTCCAGCCAATGTGTCTTCTTTGAAGGGTTTTGCATATCCTCCTTGTGTGCAGATGGCTTTTTGCAGGAATTTTTTATCTTCTTTCTGTGTCCCAAACATATTCTGATTGGTGATTGTGTGTGAGTGTGCGTGTGTGTGTCTTTCTGTCTTTGTGTGTCTTTGTTGTGTCAGTTTTTCTGGAAGGGTGGCCTAATGGTTAAGGTGTTTGCCTTACAAACACAATGTGCACGGTTTGAGTCTCACAAGGGATAATTGGCTAGGCTTAAAATGTCTCGCAAGGGCATTTAGCTTAGTATGAACCTATGAACCAGTGTTTTGTAATTGATTGACATCCTTTTCATGACTAGTTCTTTGCCTTATGCCCCCTCAAGTGCTCTTAGATACCACTGGCTGTCCTGTGACCTTGAGTAACATAAAGCAGTTATCAGAAAATAGGCGGTGGTTACTTGTGGCATGCAGGGTTACTGAAACATAAGTAGTGAGCAAACTGTAAGGCTGTTATTTAGTTGAAGTTTATGTTTAGAATGTTGCTGCCATTCCTTTAAAAAGTGGGTATAATAGTACTTATGACAGATTGGTAACTCAGAAACAAAGACAGTAGTGTTTACTTAATCAAGGGGTTGTATATGATGGGTAGAATTTAAAATTGTAGTAGATGGTAATGTACCCCACTAAAAAGCGTGATAACTTAATTCAACATAATATCTTTAGTTGAAAGGAATAGTTAGGAAAAAAATAGAAGTAAAAAAGGAAAAAAAACTTCCATATCTGGAACTGGGAAAATGGGTAAAGAAATACACTGAGTACCTCAGACTATAACCAAAGGTCATTCCTATTATCCATATCCACCTTTCATATACCAGGAACAGACCACATTTTTTTTGTGATGAGACCATAAACCTTGGAATCTCTCCCATTAGACCTAAAACAAGCTACTACAAATACATTTAGGGCCAGACATAAAAAAATTCTTATTCAAGGGGGCCTTCTGCAAAGCTTTAAAAACAACAGTGACATTAATGCATTCCCCTTAAAAATCATCATTACCTAATCCTCCATATAAAGTATCAGCTTTCACACTGGCATATCTACTTTTCTTTCATAGGTGTTAAAATAAGAGCATTCCATAATTATTTTTTTCTTTTTCTTCTTTCTTACTTTTCTCTAGCTTTCCAATAATTGTAAATATCTTAACAGCCCTTAGTACAACTGTTTTCCTTCATCTGTGTGCTTCATATTGGAATGCTTCTGTGTAGCTTGACGTTGATAATGTTTTGTAGCACCCATTGCTGGAATGTTTGATATACTTGTATATTCCGTAACGTAACATTTGCTTATACATAATTAATGTCTGACTTACTTATTGTACTCTGTCCTGGGGTGAGTCTGAAACCAGTCCAGTGGTTAGCAAAATAAAGTAAATAAATAAACAAGTTAGGAACAAACAAAAGCACAACAAAATATCTCAACCTTCTTCATCTTCCTTTGTTGAGCTAATTCAGAAGGTTTCAACTAAAATAGGCAACATTTTGAAAGGTATACAATGGAATACCTAATGGTTATCAAGGCAGAAAGAAAATATTAGATCCTAGTAGTAAAGTCATTACTAAAGATACCATCTAAGTTCCCTAGCTGGCAACATTAACACTCACCCAAATCAGATTCCTAAATATTTTTCTGTATGATCAACAACATTTTTAAATTGGTATCAGTGATAATAGTCTGTTGTGCCGCCTTCTTTTTAACTGTCAGCCACAGGAAATGAATTTGAAAACCATATTGGTGAAGTGCAGGCTGTTTGAGAAGGGACCATATAAGGAAGTATGGCATTCATTTTTTAGCACAAATTAGGTACAAAAAGGTGGAGCATACGTTTCACTGCATTATGGGTATGAAGTGAGTCATGCTTTCATTTGCATTATGGTTATGAGGTGGTATATGATTTTCATTAAATTGAGGTATACTTTGGTATGAGACGGTAGCAATGTTTTTAAAGTTTATGATGGAGTAGATGCCAAGGAGGTTGCAAAGGGCATTAGGCAAGTACATAAACCATCAGTGAAGTACCTGCCCATTTCAGAAGTACTGTGGTGAATGGACAAGTTCTGTATGCCATGTTCAACAGTAGAAATGCACATAGTATTACTTATTTGCAGATATTTTAAGAGATGGCAATTTTATGGTTCCTTTTCATTCTGGACATCTGTTTTTGTTTCCTTTGTCCCCACTGCTATAAATAGTACATACAGTAACACATACCAAAATGGATACTTAATGATATGCAACATGAGCAACACAAAAGAATACCTCAGATAAACAAAAGAAATGTCTATGAAATTGTCACTAAACACTGCAGCTATAAAGGAGATTGAATTAAAGGGAAGATTGTTTCAGAGCTTACCAGCATAGTAACATCCATCTTCAAATCTATTTGAGGATGTATGGATATTAAAGAACAGTCATTAGTGGGTTGGAGTCCACAGCAAGGCCAGATTAGTAAGTTCAAGTTTGCAAGAGTAATGACTGTATGTTAGTGAGCATGTGCGTAAACTAAGAGGGTAAAGAAAACCAATACATTACTGCACTGGATTGTCTTGTACTAGGGAAAAGAAATGCTATGAGCGTGTAAAGACAGTCTAGTTTTTGGTTGGTTTTGCACAAGTCAGAGTTTACATATAGGTCAGACTGAGCCGATTACCAGTAATTACTCCCATCAGCCTAATGGAATTGCCTGAGTGAATTCATGAACAAACTCTCCAGCCACATAAAACAAATTTCTTTCCTGTCCATTTTCAAGTGCAACTTAGATCTGTGGATGGGAAACAGGAAATGTACCCATCACTCCAAGACTGTCCCCTGTGCTATTAATGGACAAAGGCAGCTCCTAAATGCTTTATCCGACGCATGGGTCCCCTCAAATTATCTGTGATTTGATCCTAGTTATTCTTATGAGGGGTAATATATAATTATTGACCATGGGATGGCTAAGGCCAATCTATAGCCAAATGGAATAGGTAATTTTGAGCACAAAAAGGGAAATTGGCTAGACTTAAAATGGCCTGAAAGGTCATCTACCCTAGTATTTACCTATGACCATGCAGAAGTAAAGTATTATCAATGAGATCTGCATATTGTACCAGTAAGGCAGATTTGCACTAACATGCCATGTCTATAATTAAAACAGTAAACAAAATGGGTCTTAATAATGAACCCTGAAGGATCTAAGTATCACTGGAAGAGACAGGTGAGACTGAATTAGTCTACCTAATTGGATTTTTTTAAGTAAGCGTCAACTTGGTGGCACTGAGTGATGAATCCATAACTAGGCTGAACTGTTAGTAATAGGTTATGATTAACTGTGTCAGATGCCTTTGCTAAGTCTCAAAAGAGTGTACTAGCTGCATTAGAGCTGTTTAGTTGGGCAAATGTGAAACCTGTCAAGGTTGTAGCCATTGCATGTGTTGGACTGAAGCAATATTGTAACTCAGAAATGAGGTTATTAGTTTGGGTGATGCAGAAGTTAATTGTGCACATTTTATGGCAGTTTTATAGCAGAGAACAGGGCAATAGGTTGAGAGCTGCTTATAGCCAGTGGTGTACTACCTGTAAATCTATAGGGATACAGAAAGGACCTTTTCCCAGAGAGAAGAAACTAGACCTTTCCTGACAGAGAAAGTAGATCAGTATTATTGCTGTTTTAGATGCAAGTTTACCATACTAGGTATAACAGTGTGAATGGAAAAGACTGGTTGTTTTCTCTGGCTTAGGATTTTGTATGAGGCATTATGGCTTGTTTTGTTGTAATCTGCCTGATGATAGCCCAGTAAGAACCAAAATATTGGCAACAGTAAAACATTTTGTCAGCAAAGGGAATTGTAGTATTCAAGTTTCACAACAGGCTGTTCTATATTCTTCTTCTTGTTAAGAAGCTGTGATTTAGCTGAACAATTGCTATTCATTTTCTCATTACTTGCCATGCTTGCTCTCTTATCTCCAAAACAGCTGGAAGAGAGATTAGTTCAATTTAATATTCCTTGTTCTGTGACGTCTTCATATGTACCTTCTGTAGACCTTTTGTTGCACAGACATCCTTTACATGCCCTGACCTGTGATTCCCCTTTCTTAACAATGCAGCTGTTTAGCTCATACTGTGCTCTACTGTTTTTCTCTACCTAACTCCGTAATAACCAGTATTAGTTGAGTACTTTCTACCCAGAGGTAATTCACTGATCTTGTGGAATATTATTTTTTCTGTTTCTCTTTAAATCACATGTGGCGTCTTGTGTCTCAATTCAGATGACAGAAGGAAAGATGGTTAAAAACACAACCTAATGCTGCCAATGTTAAAACTAAACTTTCTTCAACACCATCTCATAAGTATCTTATTTGGACATCCTATTTGGGCTGCTTATGATGTTCTTCGTGTTTCACTGTTGCAGTCCTGACTGCTGGGATTTCCTGCCTTGAAACCCTTGGCCAGGCTGACTAACAGAGAAAACTGTTTTCACTTCCTAGGCTGGCGTATGCCCTTACCGACATCAGTGCACTCAGATATAAAGGGAGCCAGCTTGCAACATCACTTCAGTCTTTTTTTGCCGCCAGAGTCCAAAGCAGTATACAAGTGCGTCGGTCGGTCCGCACAAGTTGTCATCGGAAAGATAAGTACTCTGTTGGGGAACTCTTTTCTATTTCACTTGTCATGTCAGATAAAGTAAATAATTGTCTCCGCTATGGTAAGCAAATCCCACACCAACACTTCCATACCTTTTGTGTTACTTGCTTAGGCCCAGACCATGACCTCTGTAATTGTCGTTTTTGTGTTAGGTTTAACACTAGAATGATTAGGCATAGGGCCGAATTCTTAGCTCATTTTCCAAGACAAGAATCAGTTGAACTGTGTCCGATGGCATCCGCCTGTCATTCCGATCTTGAGCTGCATAAGGGCAAAAAAAAAAAGAAAAAACTTAAGCCAAAGTTGTCGGACAATAATCATTCCCCAGCTGACTCTCCTGCTAGACTGGTAATTGTTGAAGAAGATGAGGTGCTTTCACACCCCCCTTCCACATTTGAAACAGCAACCCAGGCCTCTGTCAAGAACCATTTGGAGTCTGACATACCTTCGATTCCTTCAACTTCCACTGCTCATGTTTTCAGCTCTTCTGTTGGGTCTGAGGTTGCTCTGCAGGCTAGGGCTTCTGATGAATGCTCATTAACCAGCAATACAGTGAGGTCTAGGCATATGCCAGTGCATTTCCACATAGAGTTAGGCACCAGGACATCGGACGCACCCAGGCCCAAGGCCAAACCCACCCCAAAGAAAGGCAGTGTGGCAGGACCTTCGCCTGGGCCTACGGGCTCCCAGTTATTGGGATCCCAACAGGATTTGATTAAACCAGCTGAGGACTTAATTAAGGGCCAGAAAGACCACAGGTGAAGCCACCCCAGGAAAAAGAAAAAGGGACGATTACATTGATCTTGATCCAGATCCCTTATTATCTGAGGAGGATACAGACCTGGAAGACCCTGGCTCAGAGGAAGGACCCTCTCGCACATCCTTTGAGGAATCAAATTCTGAGAAGAATCTTCCCTCGGCTTCACCTCCAGGGGATCAAACTTTTGGGGAAACTCTTCATGCTATGAAGCAGCATTTTCAGGGGGAACCACAAGATTAGCCCCAGGCCAGGAAGAGAGCTAGGGAGTTCTTGGACCTCCCTGAGCACAAACTTTTATCTATCCCCTCACATTTTGGATGTGGTAGAGGATGTTTTCCAGGATGCCTCCATGAACCCTGATTCACTTCTCCCAGTCCCTAGAAAACCAGACAGATTTTATAGGGTGCAAGACACCCATAAATATCTATGTAAAAATCCTTTGGCTGATCCAGAAGTTGTTACTCCCGAACCTAAAAGGGCTAGGGTCAATGCCTTCAGGAATCCCCTGCCACAGACAAGGAGAGTAGGGCCCTAGAAAGGTTCAGAAAAAAGGTATACACCTCTGCTACACTATCTATGAGGGTCCTCAGCTGTCATTTCCATATGATCAGATATCAGCAAACCATCCTGGATCAACTCAAGCAAAAAATTTCAACCATGGGGGATAAAAATCTTTCTAAGGAACTTTTGGACTTGTGTCACTCCACTTTCCAGGTGGCTAAACGCTCTTTGCACTGTGGCTATAATGCCATGGAGGCATCCTGCAGGGCATCTCTCATTGTTTCAGTAATTAGGAGATATTCACAGCTTAGGGAGCAATCTCTCCTTGATCATGTAAAGGCTAACCTATTGGACACTCCCCTTGACAAAGACAGACGTTTTGGACCAAAAGGTGAAGCAGTACTAAAAAAGATGGAAGACAAGGCAAAGTCCATGTAAACAGTTAAGGACTTCCTGCAAGTACAACCACCTAGGTTCAGCAGGAACTTTCCAGTCAATTATTGGTCTTTCCCTACCCAGCCTAGGAGAAAACAGAGAAGGCCTCAAAAGGACAGAGCTTCCAGGCAAAGGCATCACCAACAGAGATCTAGACAATGGACCTCTGATACACCCAGGCAAGGGAGTTCTAGGCCACACCCTCCAGCCAGAGAGCAATTATAACTCTCTCCTTCTGCTCCACTCTCCCACCACTACCCCAAAACAAGGAGGAAGACTGTCTCTCTTCCTCCAAAACTGGACCCAAATTACTTCAGATCAGTGGGTTCTAAACATTATTGCAAATGGTTACAAACTCACTTTTAAAGAGTCCTTAGCATACTCAAGTTTCCCAGATGTAGCCCCCCCCCAAATCAAAAAACTCAGGCTCTCGAACATATACATATTCTGTGTTCTCAGGGAGCAGTGGAACCTGTTCCAGAGAGACAAAAAGGGAAAGGCTTTTACTCAAGGTTATTCTTACTTCCAAGAAAAGAAGGATCTTGGCACCCTATTGTGGACCTGTCCAGCTTAAGCCAATTCCTCAGGATACAAAAGTTCAAAATGCTGACACTTCAAAAATTACTACTTAGGATTACTCCTCAGGCCTTCATGGTCTCAGTAGATCTAAAGGATGTCTACTAACACATTCCTATTCAAAAGTCACACAGAAGCTTTCTTTGCTTCAGAGCAAGCCCCTGTCACTATCAGTTTTCAGCTATGCCCTTTGGGTTGTGTACTGCTCCAAGGGTTTTCACAAAGTGCTTGGCACGGTCATTGCTTACTGCAGAAACAAAGGGGTCAAGATTTATCTTTACCTGGATGATAAGGTGCAGACCTTCCAAAGATCAACAAAGATCTGAAATTCACAGATCATCTCCTGACTTCTCTGGGGTTCATTCTAAACCTCAAGAAATCCAGCCTGGTCCCATCCAAACAGATAGTCTTCCTGGGAGCTCTCCTGGACTCTTCCCTCCAGGGGGCCTTCCTCTCCCCAGACAAGGTCACCTATTTAACCAGTTACTTCCTTCAGATACAGGAAAATCAAAGCTTCTCAGCCAGGGAATTCCTCAGAGCACTGGTGTTCATGGCATCCTGTATTCTCATGGTACCCCTAGCCAGGCTGCACATGAGGAAGCTGCAGTGATACCTGAAGAGCATGCGGTGCCAGAGCTCTCAGTCACTGGATACCCAAATACCCTTGATACCTTGCCTCAAGCAGGAGTTCACATGGTGGGTACAGGCTTGTACCCAAATTCAAGGCCTACCTTTCAGATTCTTGCCCCAGGGCCAAATCCTCACCACAGATGCCTCAGAGACAGCATGAGGGGCACGTACCCAGTACATCCAAACTCAAGGATTATGGCCTCCTCAACACGGAACTAGGCACATAAACTGGAAGGAACTCATGGCAGTGCAAAACAGTTTCCTGGCTTTCAAGGACAAACGGGACCCAGGGTCCTAGTACTATAGACAATGCCACAATTGTGTGGTACATAAAGAGGCAGGGAGGCATGCATTCCTACCCCCTGTGCTGTCTAGCCATGCAAGTATAGGAGACAGCACAGTCCCTAGGCCTCCACCTCATGGCACAATACCTGCTGGGTGAAAAGAATACCCTGGCAGACACCTCAGCAGGAATCTGACAGACCCCCCATGAATTGCATCTCCATTGGGAAGTTTTCCACACAATAACGCACCAATGCGGGGTCCCCCAGGTGAACATATTTGCCAGCAAGGACAACACTTACCTGGAGAAGTTATGCACTAGGACAAGGCAGAAATCTGGATGGAGAATGGATGCTTTTTCCTTCCCTTGGGCAAACCTCTTCATTTATGCCTTCCTACCACTACCCCTGTTGCTTCTAGTACTGCTGAAGATCAGGGAGGAGGGCCCACAGACCATCCTGATAGCATCGGACTGGCCCAGACAGCACTGGTTCCTTCTCCTCCTCGAGCTTACCAGTCAAAAGCCATTGATGTTACCACAAAGAGTGGATCGACTCACGCAGAACAAGGGGAGGATTGGTGCACCCCAACCTTCAGACTCTCAGGCTCTCAGCCTGGTTTATTCCCTACTGAGCCTCCGACTTCAGTCAGCAGGTACATACCATTTTAAAAGCATCCAGAAGGCCTAGCACCAGAAAATCTTACTCAGCCAAATGGAAAAGATTCTCAGTTTGGTGCCAGAAGCACCGGTTTCAGCCAAATTCTGTCAACATTCCTAACATTCTGGAGTGCTTGGCAAACCTAGTGGAGAAAGGTCTCACTTATTCCTCCATCAAGGTACATGCCTCAACCATCTCTGCTCACATCCCTAGTCATCCTCCAATTTATTCTCACCCTTTGATGAAGCAATTTCTTAGGGGAGTTATTCACATTAGACCCCCCCCCAGGAAGAAACCCACCCTACCTTGGGACCTCAACTTTGTCCTAGAAAAGTTAACTTTGCCTCCTATCAAGCTTGCAGCCTCAACCACCTTAAAGTTTCTTACCTGTAAAACAGCCCTACCACTGGCTATCACATCAACCAGGAGGGTCTCAGAGTTGTAGGCCCTAATGGCAGTGGAGCCTTTCATTGTCTTCCATAAAGACAGGGTCTTCCTCCAAACTAATCCTTCCTTCATGCCTAAGGTGGTTACTAATGTGTCTCTGAATCAGGTCATTCATCTACCTGCCTTCTTTCCTAACCCTCAAAAAAGAGGGGAAAGATTACTGCACTGTCTGGATGTATGTAGGATGTTCTACCCGGACAGGACTAAATTGTTGAGGAAAACAAACCAGCTGTTCATTACTTTTGCCCCAAGCTCAGAAGGAAGACCAGCTTCTAAGCAGACTGTTTCCAGGTGGATTTCCCAATGCATCTCTTTCTGTTACAGCCATCATGGCAAAAATCCCCTGGATTTGATTAGGTCACACTCTGAAAGGGCCACAGCTACTTCTACAGTGTTCCTGAATGGGGTTCCCACTAAGGGCATCTTGGAGGCAGCCACCTGGTCTTCTGTGTGTACCTTCACTATGTAATACCACCTGGAAACCAATTCAGGGCAGGTTTTGCATCTGCAGTCTTGCAGGGAATCATCTCCTCTCCTTAATCTTCTTCCTCCCTCTGTAAAGCTTTGGAAATCTTCCCAACAGTCAGGATTGCAACAGTGAAACACAAAGAACATAGAACAGTTGTGTACACCTACCATAAATGCAGATGTTCAAGTGTATTCACTGTTGTAGTCTTCTTTCCCTCCCACCAACCCCCTCAGCCTACTAGGTGGGCTACTAGAATCAACCAAGGACCCTACACCTCCCAAACCTGGTTTGGGTCCACTGTACCTTGGCCCACCTGAGGTACACTTGGGGTCTCCTTGGGTCCAAACTAACTTGGTCCGTCTAGGGTACAACTAGGGGCTCCTTCTAAGCGGGTCAAGAAAATACTGAAGTGATAACTCAGGCTGGCTGCCATTATACCTGAGCCTACTGACATTGGTAAGGGCGTACGCCAGCCTCAGAGGCGGAAACAGTTTTCTCTGGTAGTCAGACCGGCCAAGGGCTTTCATGGCATGAAATCCCAACAGTCAGGACTGCAACAGTGAATATACTTGAATATCTACATTTATGGCAAGTGCACACAACTGTACTTTTTTGGTCATGGGGCAAGTGTATGAAAGGGAAGGCATTTCTACTGTGACCCTCCTTCACCCTAATATTCTTAGAATTTCCTCATGGTTAAAATAACTTTCCATCATAGGCATGTTTCCTTATAGGAGATTGTGTATACCTTCCGGTCTTGTTAACCACCCAGATAACAATCTAGAATACCGTAATCAAAGTTCTTCTTTTGAACTTTTAGACCAACCTGCAGACTCAAGAAAATTAAGTAAGAGGACATTTTACCAGGTTCATGGAAAACTGGAGATATAGATCATTTGGGTACTAGGGACTTTGTCTCAAAGTCATTCAATGGAATTCTTGAAAACAGAAAGCTAAATGTCATGCAGTGCATTCCACAAAAGTAATTAACTCTGGCTATAAGATTACCAGCACAACTCTTATGTCTCTTAAACAGGCTATGTACAGGATGCCATATAATGCCAAAGCAATTTATTTTCTCTCAGAATCTTTTATCATGTCAAAAATATTGAAGATAGATACTTGTATCTTAGTCAGGTAAGTACATCTGTTTTGTTTCAAATAATGTTGTTTAGGTGTTTACACATAAAACGCCTCACAGCAAGAGGTTCTCTGGTTCAATCCTTGGCTGGGGTACCTTCTGTGTGGAGTCTGCATGTCCTCCCTGTGGTCGCATGGGTTTCCTCCGGGTGCTCCAGTTTCCACCCACATCCCAGAGACATGCTGTAGGTGGATTGGACACTCTAAATTGGCCTTAGGTGTGAGTGCGTGCATGTGTGTGCCTTCTGTGGAAGGTTGGGCGCCGGGCTGGCATCTCAACACTGTACAACTCCACTGCCAGTCATGAGCAGACAGGTGATCTGCTGTGGCAACCCTTAACCAGGAAAAGCCGAAAGAAGAAGAAGGTGTTTACACATAAAACTTTTTTTGCCATTAATAAGCAAAAATGCTTGTGATCACTCTAGATATACAGGATGCATATCTGCATATCCCTGTAAGTGACAGACACACAACATACATTAACAAAAAAGGGTGAAAGGTACATATTCATTGTACTGCCCATAATTTGGACCTGGCCTCAATGCACAGAACTTTATGGAATGTCTGTTTCCAGTATCATGATGTTCATCGTGTTTCACTGTTGCAGTCATTACACTTGGGTTATCCTGCTGGCAGGCGACCCGCAGTCGGCCTGAGTTCCAAAGTCTTGGTCCAGCGTCGGTTGCTGTCACCTCTTCCCTGACGTCAGAGTGCCAGGGGTATGAAAGTTGCAACTGACGCCATTTTCTTCAGTCTTTCTTGTCGTACGGTGCCCGAAGCAAAAGCAGTTTGCAAGTGCCAGTCGGCCAACTCCTGAGATTTTCAAAATTGAATTTCAGAACCGAAGTCTTCAATAAAGCTAAGTACTCCATTGGGGAAACTTTTTCTTGCTCCATTCCGATGTCAGTAAAAGTTAATAATTGTATTTCTTGTGGGAAGCAAATACCTCATAAGGACTTTCACTCTTACTGTATTCCTTGCCTAGGCCCTGACCACGACGTTACTAGTTGTCGGTTTTGTGCTAGATTCAATAAACGCACTATTGAACGTCGGTTTAATTTTGCTTTACATTATTTTGGATGAAGATTTAATTATATAATGCCATCGGAACAACCGACGACCGGAATGTATAAAAACCGCAAAGACAAAGAAAAAGACAGGCATCCGAGGTCGACAACCGATGACGAAGCCTCTTCTAGGCCAGTCGCCGGTTCTCAGTGAGGCGCCTTCGCAGCCCCTGACACCCGCTACCTCAGAGCCACAGGCCGTAACCGACAGCCACGTGGAGACACTGAGGCCTGTGGAAACTCAAGGTATTGGGCCTAGGGAAACTATACCCTCAGATAGGTCCGGAGCCGCTGAGCAGGCACCAGCTTCTGAGGGTGTTTTCAGACCTTCACAGCTTACAATTAAGGCTACTACAGCAGCAAAGGCAAAGTCAAAAACACCATTAAAGACAAGGAAACAAGTGCAGCATTCTCCAGAACAGTCATCCATGCCAAAGAAACAGATGCTTAAAATGGCCGAAGACCTTATTACTTTAAGCAGGGGCTCCCATCCCCCTCCTGACAAAAGGCCTAGGCAAGACACTGATTATGATTCCTCTGATCAGGTTTCCATTTCCTCTGATTCTTCTTCTGATCAGGGCTATTCTCTCCCTCCCTTGAGGTCTCCGATGCTGAAGAGTCCATTCCTTCAGCTTCACTGCCTGAGGATTATTCTTTTGGGCAAACCCTGCACACCATGAGGGAGCATTTCTATTGGGAGAGCCAGGATTACTCAGAATCCAAGAAAAGGCTCAGAGATTTCCTTTTATTGCCTCAGCACAGGCCCCTGGCTATCCCCCCTGTGCTTCATACTGTAGATGATGTTTTTTCTGAATCCAGTCTGTCTCCTGATTCTTTACCCCCTGCACCAGTAAAGCCAGACAGGTACTACAGGGTCCCTGACTCTCATACATTTCTTTACAAAAACCCCGGTGCAGACCCAGAAACAATTTCTCAGGGTCCTAAAGGGGTTAAGGCTTCCACTGCCAAAAATCCTGTCCCCTGAGATAGGGATTCCAGAGCTCTGGACAGATGGGGGAATAAAGTTTACACTTCTGCTACTTTAGCTGTAAGAGCTTTAAACTGTCAGTTTCACATGCTTAAATATCAACAGTACCTCATGTCATTGTTAAAGCAGAAAATGGTTACAAATATAGAAAGTCCTGACAGTAAAGAAATGCAGGATTTATTACATGCAGTTGAACAAGTGGGAAAGCATACTCTGCAATGTGGTTTTGATTCATAAGAGACTTCTTGTAGAGCCACAGCTACAGGCTCAGTTATTCGAAGACATGCTTGGGTGAAAGAACAAAGTTTATCTGACCATGTTAAAGTAAAATTGTTGGATGCTCCATTACAGCATGATACTTTGTTTGGTGTTAAGGCAGAAGAGGTGTCAAAGAAAATGGAGAATAAAGCAAAGTCAATGGAGGATAAAGCAAAGTCAATGCAAACGGTTAAAGATTTCTTACAGGTTCAACCACCTAGATTTAGCAAAAACTGGCCTTCAAAAAATTGGTCCTTTCCAGTGTCAGACAAGCCACAAAGAGGCAGATACAGACGCCAAAGAGGCAGATCTCAGCCCCAAGGCTCCTACAGACCTAAACAATGGGGTGCTTCAGCCCCCAAAGGAGGAGAAGACAAATCACAACCTTATAGGAAGCAGTCACAATGACTTCCCTCTGCAAATGCCAAGCTCTTACCAGGTGACAGCACCCCTAGGGGGAAAGCTAGCACTTTTCTCAAAAAATTGGCACATGATCACCCAAGACTAATGGGTGCTGAATATTGTTTCTCAGGGGTAAAGGTTCCACTTCCACACGCTTCCAAAACCAAAAGTATGCCATACCTGCCACAAAACCAATGGGCAGAGGCACAAAAACAGATTGCGGCTCTTATGGATATGGGAGCTATTCAAAAAGTTCCACAAGAAGAACAGGGACAAGGATTTTACTCAAGACTTTTCTTAGTACCCAGAAAAGACAAAGCCTGGAGACCAATACTGGACCTGTCAATCCTAAATACTTTCCTGGATGTTCCAAAATTCAAGATGTTAACACTACAACAACTTCTGCCCATGCTGGGCAAGGAGGCTTGGCTAGTTACTTTGGATTTCAAGGAGGCATACCTGCACGTCCCAATCAGACAATCGTGCAGAAGATACCTCAGATTTATAGCAGGCTCAATGCATTACCAATTCTCTGCACTGCCCTTTGGCTTATCTACTGTGCCCAGGGTCTTCGCAAAATGTCTGGCACCAGTAATTGCATTTTGCAGACAAAAAGGAATTCAAATATATCCCTACTTGGACGACTGCCTTATTCAAGCAGAGAGCAAGGACATTCTTCTAAAGCACCTGGCGTTTGTAAAAAGATTGCTAATTTGCCTAGGGTACACAGTAAATGAAAATAAATTAAAACTAGTGCCCTCTCAAGAGATAATATTTCTGGGTGCAAGCTTAAATACAACTGCCCAGATGGCTTATCTCACGCCAGACAAACAAAGGCAACTGACTCATTACTTTCAAATGATGGCAACAAAGACCAAGCTCCCTGCAAGAAAAATTCTGCAGGCCCTGGGTTTCATGGCATCCTGCATTCTACTAATTCCATATGCAAAACTGCATATGAGGAAACTACAATGGTATCTAAAAAGTGTTTGGACTCAGCATTGTCACAGCCTAGAGACAGTCATAACCTTGATTCCCTGCCTACAACAGGAGTTTCGATAGTGGTCCCAGGCCTGTCACCACAACAAGGGACAGCCTTTCACCTTACCTACAGCCAGGCAGACAATAACAACGGATGCATCGGATTATGCCTGGGGGAGCACATTTGGCAGGAAAATGTATTCAGGGCACGTGGCCCAAGGAACAAATGCATCTTCATGTCAATCAAAAAGCGATGCTAGCTGTACAGAATGCCCTGACAGCCTTCAAGGACCTAATACATCCAGGACAACTATTAATAAAGATGGACAATACCACAGTTATGTGGTACATAAACAAGCAAGGGGGCACACATTCCTACCCCCTATGCAGACAAGGCATGACTGTGGAACACAGCACTGACCTACCAGGTCCATCTGCAAGCACAATTCCTGCCAGGAACAAAAAATACACTGGCAGACGAACTAAGCAGAAATCTCATGGATCCTCATGAATGGAAGCTAAATCCACAAGTGTTCAACATGATAACAAGGAAATGGGGATGCCCAGACATAGATCTTTTTGCCTCACCTCACAATTGCCAAATACAGAAATTTTGCACAAGGACTTATCACTCTCAAGCATGGAAAGTGGATGCTCTATCATTCAGCTGGAAAGGCCTGACAGTCTATGCCTTCCCTCCAATGCCTCTTCTCACCAAGGTGCTTCTAAAAGTCAGACAAGAGAGGCCAAAAATGATCCTGATTGCACAAGACTGGCCACGCCAGCACTGGTACCCAATCCTAAAGAGTTTGTCCCAAGGCCCACCTTGGCCTCTACCTCAAATCCCTCATCTTCTGACACAGCAAAATAATCAGATTATGCACAGTCAACTCAGAACCTTAAACCTGGCAGCATGGCAGATAATGTAGCCACTCAGACTGCACCTCTCTCTAAAGCTGTTATGGATGTTATTTTGGAAGCCAGGAGGCCCAGCACTAGGAAATCTTATGCAGAAAAATGGAAGAGATTCTGTGCTTGGAACCAGGCACAAGGGCTCGAACCACTTGTCCCTGATATACCTCAGATTTTGCAATACCTAACTGAGATGTTGGACAAAGGCCTAACTTTTTCATCCATTAAAATCCATGCCTCTGCCATTTCAGCTCATTACAATACGGATCCTCCTATTTTTTCACATCCTCTACTACGACAGTACCTCAGAGGGGCAAAAAATATAAGACCCCCTAGGAGAGCACCAGTACCTACTGGGGACCTCAATTTTGTTTTAGAAAAACAAACACTGCCTCCATTTGAACCAGCCAGCACAGCTGATCTAAAATTCTTGTCATGGAAAACTGCTCTGCTCCTAGCAATAACTTCAGCAAGAAGAGTCTCAGAGTTACAGGCATTGATGGCTGTGGAACCTTTCCTCATTTTTCATTAGGACAGGGTTTCTCTTAGGACAAACCCAACATTCATTCCAAAAGTGGTCTCCAATGTGGCCTTAAACCAAATCATTCATTTACATACTTTCTACCCAAATCCCCAGAATAAAGGGGAAAGACTTCTGCACGCTTTGGTTATACACAGACAGCTACGATTCTACTTGGACAAAACAAAAGCTTTCAGAAAAACTGAGCAACTGTTTGTAGTATATGCTGCAGGATCACAAGGAAAGTCTATTACAAAGCAGACAATCTCCAAATGGATAGGACACTGCATCCACTTCTGTTATGCACAACATGGCAAATCTGTGCCTAAGGGCATTAGGCCTCATTCTACCAGAGCAGCAGCCACTTCAGCAGCTTTCCTCAGAGGAGTACCAACCAAAGACCTATTAGAAGCTGCAACCTGGAGCTCAGTGCACACTTTCACCAAGCACTGCCACTTACCTCTCTACTCCAAATCCAGAGCAGGCTTTGCCACTGCAGTTCTGCAGGGCTTGTTAGCCTCGCCAAATCCAATTTAGACCCAGCCACCCAACCACAGCTTTGGGATTCTACCCAAGTGTAATGACTGCAACAGTGAAACACGATGAACATAGTACAGTTGTGTACCTACCATAAATGTAGATGTTTGAGTGTATTCACTGTTGCATTCCAGGTTACCCACCCACCATCCCCCTTTTCTTTGCTGGGACTTTTCTGTACTTCTCAACTCTATACAACCTATGTGGTGTATTTGCTTGTAGATGAAGGAAATGTTTATAGTAATATATGCATGTTTTTTTGGCATATTTTTATCTTTTCAGCCTTCCTATCTGGGGGCACCTGACATCTGGGGCAAGAAAAACTGAAGAAAATGGCGTTGGTTGCAACTTTTATACCCCTGGCACACTGACGTCAGGGAAGAAGTGACAGCAACTGACGCTGGACCAAGACTTTGGAACTCGGGCCAACTGCGGGTCACCTGGCAGCAGGATAACCCAAGTGTAATCAAAGATAAAAGTATCAAACCAAACTGTTGAACCAAAAGAGAACCACCAGCTGGAACCTGATATCTGGAAGCCACAAGCTGCACCAACCACAAAGGAACACGACGACAGTTTACGTAGGTTTCGTCTTTAATGAACAGACTTCTTCAGAACAAACAGTACCTAAACACACCCTTGCCAATATATCTTCTTTCACAAATTACAATCACTTAACATGTTCATTAATCAATCAATGCATTAACTTAGATTGATATCATTACATTTAACACTAAAAATACTAAATTAATTTTAGATATACTAATACAAGTAAAATACACTTACTTCAAATGTCATAATGTTATTACATGTATTAAATAAAAACATTAACATTAAAAACAAGTCGAAGACATAAACATATATAATCAACAACCATATACTATATTAAAAGCAATTAATGAAAACTTCACTATTCAAGTATTTGTACAATTAATCATCCTAAAATATGCTTCAATTTTAAAATGGGAATCAAACTAATGTTGTCATTGATGCCTGGGAACACTGTGGCATCCAGTCTTAACTGCCACTTCATTTCGTAAATATTCAAGTGTATATCCAAAACAGTACCCTGACTGTCCTTCTTTATATGTTGTATTATACAAAACTTGAATTGATGCCCTGAATGCTGCTCTATGTGTCTAACTAAGGCATTAGTATTTCTCATATGCCTTATGTCCAATAAATGCTCACTAATTCTTTCCCTAAACATTCTACAGGTTTTTCCTATGTAAAAGGCCGAGCAATGGACACATTTAGCTAAATAAACAACATTCTTGGTATAACAATCAAAATGCCCATGTATGCCAATGGATACATCCGCTACCACAATTTTTGGACCAGTAATCAAAATATACTGACATATATTACATCTACCACACTTAAAATTGCCCTTAACTCTGTTCATGTTACCAGTCCCTACATGGCAACAAGTTCCCATTTCTAACAACTGTTTGAATGACCTTCCTTTCCTAAACACATTTTTTGGGGGTTTATGCAATTTATCCCATACGTTACCATCCAATTTCAACAGTCTCCAATTATTGTGTATGATGGCAACTATATGATCTGCATCATAATTATATGTAGTTATAAAAAATATAGGATCCCTCATTTTAGTGGTACTATCCATCATACCATTTTCCAGTTCCACTATTGAATTTGTATTCATTTGAAATCTCCCATTATTATTCATTGTCAGTATAGCCATATAAATTCCATTGGCCCTTTTACATATTATCTCATCCCTAATGGAATCACAAAGGATAACCACGCTTTACAAATATACATACATAGAGCAGCATTCAGGGCATCAATTCAAGTTTTGTATAATACAGCATATAAAGGAGGACAGTCAGGGTGCTGTTTTGGATATACACTTGGATATTTGCGAAATGAAGTGACAGTTAAGACTGGATGCCACAGTGTTCCCAGGCATCAATGATAACATTAGTTTGATTCCCATTTTAAAACTGAAGCATATTTTAGGATGATTAATTGTACAAATACTTGAGTAGTGTAGTTTTCATTAATTGGTTTTAATATGGTATATGGTTGTTGATTATATATGTTTATGTCTTCGACTTGCTTTTAATGTTAATGTTTTTATTTAATACATGTAATAACATTATGACATTTGAAATAAGTATATTTTACTTGTATTAGTATATCTAAAATTAATTTAGTATTTTTAGGGTTAAATGTAATGATATCAATCTAAGTTAATGCATTGATTGATTAATGAACATGTTAAGTGAATGTAATTTGTGAAAGAAGATATATTGGCAAGGGTGTGTTTAGGTACTGTTTGTTCTGAAGAAGTCTGTTCATTAAAGATGAAATCTAGGTAAACTGTCATCGTGTTCCTTTGTGGTTGGTGCAGCTTGTGGCTTCCAGATATCGGGTTCCAGCTGGTGGTTCTCTTTTGGTTCAACAGTTTAACCCAAGTGTAATGACTGCAACAGTGAATACACTCGAACATCTACATTTATGGTAGGTACACAACTGTACTTTTTTTCAGAACGTTGTTAGTAGCAGCATATTCCCTTGCTTGATGGTAGTGATATATACTAAAGAACAGGCAGAGAGGCACTTCCACTTATTTCACAACTGGGCAAACTCCTGAATGCCAGAAAGTTGCAGTTGATTGTAATTCTGAGGCAGATGATGATAGTTTTCTAGGATTAGTTCAGGACCTGTAAAAGTTTTGCAACTGAGTAAGTGATGACTAGGTATATATAAAACATTTTCAGCATTAGCAAAACAGACTAATTAGGCTATAGCTCTAGGGCAGCTGTATACCAACACTAAAGACAATGTCATTTTGGTCAATGACAGGAAGTCTGTAATTATATTTGCACAATGTTAATTGTATTTTTTTTTTGGGGGGGGGGGGTTGGGGTGATGGTGCTAAGGCTCAGCAATAGCAGCCAATTAATCATTCAGGCCTAACTTTCAAATGTTCCTTGAAATGCTGTTTAGGAGATGGTTCCTAACAAAACTCAAAGGTATCTTAAAAAAGACAGACAGACACTCTTGTAACAGGTCAGGTCATTGCAATACTTCTATGAATGCCAAATGAGAGACTATTCCACAGAACATTTGTTCTACCTTTCTGATGTATTATTATGGTTATGCAAGAGTATAGTAGCGGGAAGAAAGTTTTTGCTGTATAACAAAATCAGTTTAGAAAGGGTGCCCCCCCCCTTCTGTCCATTTTAACCTGTAACAATTCAGAAAAATAGTATTAATGATGTATTATAATTTACATTTGCTAACTTGGACTGGGAAGCCCCATTTCCAGTAGACTCCCTGGGAGACAAACATCTGGAAATACAAGTAAACAACCAATTACGTTAGTACAAGAAAGAACAAAGATTGCATAATCATATGATAACTAAATATGATAACCTACTGAAGCTGTAATGAAAGCAGTACAGACAGCTTACCAAATATTTGAAAAAATAATTTCCACACACAACATCAAGTACAATGAAAATTTTTTCCAGTTTTTGGACTACATTTATACTTTAAATAGAACTTCAAGATAAGTACAATTTGCAAAATATATTCAGACTTCCTCCCTTGGGAAGTCATGTGTTGGTGATATGCCTGTATAAAGTCTATACTCATACTGCATATCCAACCTTTGGGACTCTATTCCAGATTCAGTCAGGACTATATCAAGCCTTCATGTATTTAAGTCCTCTCTCAAAGAATTTCTCACCAATTCATGGCTATGCCCATGCACCTATCCTGTATTGTCTACATCAATAAATACTTCACATTCATACTAACTGTTCATCGTACTATCCATCTGTAGCTTTAAATACCTGCCTCTTCCCATTTTTAGGGGGCACGTATATCTTTTTTTTTATATAATTTTTTTTTATTGCCTAGCATAATACACTATACTTCTAATACTTTTGTATGTACTGACTGTCATATTTAATTGTCATGTTTTGTTACTTTTTATTATTACATCACTGGTGTGTCCTCATGCTGTATTATATCCTATGTATTCCACTGTCAAATTGTATGTATATATGCTTTTTTAAATTATGTCAATACTACTATTTTATTTGATGTTATCTAACCCACTGAAGCTTTTCTTCTTGGGCCTCCACTGAAAATAGACATTTATTACCCGATAGGACTTTCTCGGTAAGCAAATGTCAACAAACAAATAAATCAAATCATCACATCAGATGACAGATGACAAAAAATCAAAAAGAGCGTATTTGGATGCTAGGTTTATAAACCTCTATTGATAGAGGCCAGTAGTAGTAATTTTTTTTTTCATTTCATTAAAAGCCTCTATCAGGTAGCTTTCTAACTTGGATCCTGTCCCACCTTCCCCCAGACACTTTTGACCTTTTCCCCGCATGTATGACTAAAGGGTTGCCATCTTCAACCATTTGCCTTTCAGAGATCATTGTTTTAAGAAAACTTATGCATTCTGGTTATTTGTGCCAGAAATGCTATTCACTTTTGAGAGGACCTAAGGTCTCAGTGGGTAAAGTCAAAATAGAAGGATGCTTCTTTTTGTATGTAATGTTTCTGATACTTATAGTCTTCGTTTGTAGTTATATTATTATTGTACTGTTAGTGGAGCTGTTTGCAGTTCTTTTTGAAAAGGAGCATAATGAAAGCAATTAACATAAGGAAACAGAAACTGTAATCTTAAATAGGTCAACAGAAGCTCTTTGTTATCCCCTCCCACCTCTACCACTAGAAACAACGACTGGTTGGCAGACTTGACAAGGTGGTGCCTAGATCCCTACTCAGTAATGTTGAAGTTAATAAAAGTTCATGATTTGCAGTACTGTGGTTTGGGAAGATATTTCGCTGCACGATTATATGCTGCTATAGTTCATTTACTATATAAAATATTTAGATGTCATATTTAACACTGTAACAGAAAATGATTTAGAAAAAAATGTACAAAAGAAAAAAGGAAAACAGTCACTCTAGTAGTTAAGTTACCCTTTTCAGGCTGGTGGAAGTGAACAGGAAATCACATTTGTCTGCTATTTCGTCTTTCCAGAAAGTTGACAAGATAACTCAAAATAGTACACTTTGCTTCCTGCCTCCTTGGCTAGGTATCTCACATTACTTAAAAAGTAGGGAACGTTTGTCATACGTAGCCCTTAGAAGTGTGTCCTGTAACTTTTAGTATACACTGTGAAGAACTTGTCATACCTTGGCAACTTCAGCGTGTTTGGCAAAAGTACAAAAAATGATTTCGGATATGCTTATGTTCTTAAATCAAAGCCTTCTGTCTGTAGTCACCACAATCATGTGTAAAATCAGTCTTAAAAGACTGCTATAGTGGTATCTTTTGGCTCACTAGTTGATCATTTAGTTGTCCAGTTTTTCACCATTTTACATGACCTTGCTGTAAGGGAAATGTGTGCGTAACAGTGACAGCCATCAGTGTTCTAAGCCCTGCAGATTATCTCTAGAGGGTTGTACTTTATTTACAAGCAGATTTGAGAAGTGTTTGAGGAAAGTCTTTCAAAAAGCAGTCCCACACCATTTCAGTTTAGCAGTAGAGACAAGAATGTGTTTCCTTCTTTATGTGGCGCAGTCAGTCTTTTATGTGCAACATAATTCTTTTTAAGTGTTAGTATTTTGCTACAGAGTTGTTTGTCTTTCTAATGAAGTGAACTGTTTGTGCAGAATTGGTTGGTAGAATATGTTTAAAAAGAGACTAAAGTAAACTCCACAGAAGTTCAAATAAGCCATGAGTATCTACTTTGTGAAAAGAAAGCAAACATGGAGGTCACAGTTCATTTCTGTGTACAACAATGAGGAAGCTATTCTATAAACAGTTTAATAGCTACTACTGTTGTTAAATATGGGCATTCCGCTACAACAGAAAATCCTGAGAGAAAATAATATAGCATTCATGATGAAATAGATGTAACATATGTTTTATGTCTTACTTTGTAGAACTGCTTGATGCCTTTTGAAGCTCTTTCAGGGCAAGGCAGCATCCCCGAGGAAGCAAGCATTCACTAATGCCTGTAGCAAATCATGTCAGCTTGACATGTTGCTTTATTTTATTTCCGACATTGTAGAGTAAAATAGTCACCAATCCACTAACATATTTTTTCACTAATTCAAAAAAGAATGTATTAATAAAATGCATATTCAGATCACTGCTGTGCATGACAGATGTTTTGCATTTGATTTCTGATTGTGGGTTTGCTCCTCTTTAGCTCACACAGATGTAAATATTTTCCTTTCCCATTTTTTGTAATATATGTTGTTCATTTTGATAAGCACTGACTCTGAAAGTGCCAGTCTCTAAGGCAATTTTTTAAGTGCTGTCATAGAATTCCTGAAGATATTTGTTGAAACATGTTTGAAGAAGCTTGTCTTTTGTTGTGAGAAGTACTTACCCTACCAACTTGTAGCTGATGTAAATAAGTTTGTTTTCTTGGTTTTGTTACTTTTACACAAGCAGTAATGCCTACTTTGTGTGTTATTGTTTAAATAACAGTGGAGGGCCTCTAGACCCCATGTAAGGGCATTATTTACATAGTAACACACACCCTGAAAGGCATTATTGTGCTTAGGGACTGGGCTATCTGTTAAATTGGTTTGTGTTTTTTTTTATTACTATATGTAGATTTTTAAATCATTTTGATGTAAAATAGTTCCTCCGATTACTGTTTCAAACTTGCTGTAGTATATGCTGGCAAATCTTTGAGGGGGGGAGACACAAATAATGAGTTATATTTGCATTTAAGACTTTTCATAGCTCTCAAATAATCAGGGACAAGTCTCAACAGAATCCGGATCTAATCCAGAAGTAATCATGGACACTTTTAAAATGTTGGTCCTATTAATTTGAGACATTGACAGAATAAGAGAATGTGAATTAATATACATTTTCTGAAGTAGTAAGTCTGTAACTCAATTTATTATCATTGTTTATTAAGTGTAATTCACCACCTTTTCTCCAAAAGTCCACAGATTTAGGAGGGATTAAGGGAGACAGAGCTAAAATTTGAGTCAAAATCAAGGGTGTCCCTGAAAATCAGGGACAGGTGAGATGTATAGATTTCATATCCATCAGAGAATGCATGTTAACATAAATCATGTTATTGTAGCAATTTTCTAATTTTGTAAGAGCAATGTGGGTGGCACAGTAGCATCATGGATAGTGTTGTTGCCTCACATTAACAGGTTCCTGGTTCATTTCTCAGCAGGGGTGCCTTCTGTCCAGAGTCTGCATGTCCTTTCTGTGCTGGCATGGGTTTTCTTGATATGCTCCAGTTTCCTCCCACATTCCAAAGCCATGCAGTAGGTGGATTGGACACACTAACATTGCCATAGGTGTGAGTGTGTAGTGTGGAAGAACTACAGTTACAGGGCTAGCTACTCTGTGGTGTAAACCTTGGCTCTAGATTATTGTCACTGTTGAAGTGATACCCCAATCCCTTGTGCAAAAATGGGAAATGGATTGTGGATGGATGGATGGATGGATGGATGGATTTAAAATCTGTCCCTATTTTTAAGCCTTTATTCCCCCATTATTTTATGCATTATCCAGATTTCTTGAGCTAAGAGATTGAGAGGTATGCATACCTTTTAAGAGTTGCATCCACTGCTCAATCTCTGTCTCTCTCTCTCTCGGTCTCACTCACACACTCACATGCATAGTTTGCTTTCATGCACAGAAGCACTGATACACTCACACATGCAGACAGAAATATAAACACACTCATACATACACACACCCACCCACACCCACTTTTCTCTCTCTTATAATTTCTATACTCGCTAAATGGCAAAAGCACTGCTTAACAAGCGTAAAATAATGGGTTACTTATTAGAAAATCAAAGTTACGGAACTTCGAATACTATATGGTCGACACCATATAATCGAAGTTCCGTAACTTCGAAATTAAAAAACAAAAACAAAAAAAAAACAAAGGCAATGTACCCTGATGGGTTAAAGCAGGGGGGCAAGCCCCCATGCACCCCCGCTACTTAATTATACTAACTCTGAGATCTCACTTTAATGCACTACGGTACTGTAACACTATCTCGGAGTTGGTATATTTAAGTAGCGGGGGGTGTGGGGGGTGCAGGAGGGCTTGCCCCCCCCCACCTACACCCTTTACTTTTTCTTTTTTTTTTTTATGTTCATTTTGAACATTTCGAATTTTCAATTGTTCGATCATTAAAGGTCGACCTTTAGTGATTCGAACAATTGAAAATTCGACGTTCCAATAGGAACCCAAAATAATGTGCACGTTATCTCCATTTGTTCTGCAATCAGAGTGGTGATGTACAGGTCGCCCATTCTCTAATCTGTAATAAAGTTAATTTTACTACTAAAATGGCATCTCATAGCGACCTGAAAATTGGTTAGCAGTAATATCATATCCTGTAGCATTTGATGCACTTGAAACATTCACAGACAGATCTCCATGTAGTGTGTGTGTGTGTGTGTGTGTGTGTGTGTGTGTGTGTGTGTGTGTGTGTGTGTGTGTGTGTGTGTGTGTGTGTGTGTGTGTGTGTGTATTTGACTCCTTTATACACTGTTGGAGGTAATAGTTTTTCTTAGAATTGTACACATTCCTCACAGATTCAATAAGTGCAGGTGAGAAGATGCATTAGGTCTTGCAGCATGACTCCACCAAGGGACTTATAAATAAAACCTAACAAATATAACCAAGCAAACAATAAAAGTCTAATGAAACTCAAAGGTTTCTATTCCATATAGATAGCTAGTGCCTCAGATATATGCCTTTTAGTTTATGAAGAAACAAGATTTGTGTATACAGGAGATGCAGTTGAGCATGGAATGTACCCCTTAAAGCATTATTCTGATGATAAACTGATGACATTTTCCTCAGTGCCACTGCCCTTTTCTTGGTGATGAGGGTCACTAGGCCTGGGGTTATTGATATTGTCAATTTATTGCTGAGGTTAGCATTGACCCTATTGAGGAGTTCATGGTGTCGACACAGCCAGCATTTAGGTCTTTAGTGCAGAAACCATTCTTGGTATTAGGTCAGACAAGGTTAGCAACAGCCATTTTCATTGGCAAGATTTAGTAATAGATTTAAAAGAAATTTAATATGGTGCTATGTTTATTCAAAGGAGAAAGCAAAACTAATCAGTACAAGAAGAGCAGCACTAAAGATATTTGAAGAGAAATACAGGCAAAGGCATCGGGACATGGGAAATTTTACAATACAAAAAATAAGAAAACAAAGAGAAAAAGTAGAAAAAATAATTAATAGGTTCATAGGTAGGTTCATAGGTAGGTACTAGGCTACTGGCCCTGGGGCCTCTACAAGCCGCCAAAAAGGTACCCTGGCTTTTGCCACCCAAGAAAATTATTTTCCTGTGCCACTGTCGAGCAGAGCCACAGAGGTGATCCCTGGGGTGAATTTCCTATTTCCCATCCAATCATCAAGATTTTTCTTGAAGAGTGCTAATGAGGAGCTTTGTTTGATATAGATAGGTAGTTTATTCCAGAGTATGGGAAGTCTCTGGGACATATAATAATGGAAAAATCGATAGTAAAAGAAAGAAGTTCAAATGTACAGGATATGAAATGGGAAGAAGTAATGGCCAGAGAGATTGAAACAAAGTTAAGAAAAGCTCCTAACTGGAAAACCCTAGGCCCAGACACAGTACCTAACGTCTGGCTAAACGTTTGCATGAAGATTTAGCCAGGAGTAAGAATTATTTATATGCGTACCCTGAACAGACACCAGCTTTGTTAACAACAGGAAAAACAATGCTTCTGCTTAAGAGCAAACCTGCAAGCTATCCTAAAAACTATAGACCAGTATCTAGTAACAGTACCAGTATCAGTATCGCAACCCCAGGCACATTAGCTCTACATCCAAACACTACCACAAACTAATAAACAAATTCCTGAAGTTCATCACAAAGTGTAGACTCAACCTAATACTTGGTGGTGATACTCATCCCAACCCTGGCCCACCCACTTCAGATACACATACCCCCTCTACTTGCAATCTAAGCTACAAACCTACAATTAATAGGCCAACTGACTCTCTCCTAGCCTGTCATCTTAATATTAGAAGCATTAATAACAAGGTACATGAATTGCATGCACTTCTGGATGTCCACTCCCCTGAGATTCTCTGTTTATCTGAAACCTGGTTAAAACCTAACACTAAAGACAATGAAGTGTTACCACCTGGGTACAACATACAAAGGCTGGATCGTGCTTCGAGGAAGGGGGGTGGGGTAGCTGTACTCTATAAATCTGAGCTGAATGTCACCATAGGTGTAATACAACCACCTCAGATTAATAACTCAGAGATTCTTGCCACCAAATTGCAACTTAATAAAAATAAATGCATTAATATCATCTGTATGTACATTCCCCCAGGTAACAATATATCTACACTTGAAGATATCCTGCACTGGCTATCATGTCACTACCCCCAAAAAACCCTACTACTTGGAGACTTTAACATAGGCTGGGGCACCTGTTCCTCAGAATCCCCAACCACCCATATTAACCTGCATGCATTTACACAAATTATATCCACCTCTACCAGGATAGGTAAACCCAACCAAAAAGAAAGCATACTTGACTGGGTACTCATAAATAGTCACCCCCAACTGTACACCTCTGGTACCCTCCTTGATGGCCTAAGCGATCACCTTCTTACATATGTAATTAAGCACAAAACCATTAATTCCCAACAACCCTTACTCAGAAAGGTTAGAAACAATAAAAACTTTGACCCTGCCAAGTTCCAACAAGAACTAAACTCATGTAATTGGTCTATTTTAAAACACCTCCCCTTAGAGGAAGGCATACTTTAACAACAAATTTATTGAGAGTATTGATTTGCATGCACTTGTTCGTTCAAAGAGAACCAAGGCAAAAACTGTGGCATGGCTTTCTAAAGAGTCTAAACTCAAAATGACCCTTAGAAACAAAGCGTGGGCTTTATGGCGTTCTTCTAAAGACCCTCAAGATCACATTAAATACAGGCAATCCAGGAACAAAACCAAAAAATCAATTTTACAAGACAAAAACCAATACTACTGTAATTTACAGACAGTAAATCAAAATAACCCTCAGAAGTTTTAAACAGGTTTAAATAATCTACTACATCCTGGACAAACTTCAACCCCAATCCCTGCTGCTACTATTGATAAAACCCCTGAAGATGTTTCTGACAGTTTTAACTGATTCTTTACTGAGACAATTCAAGCCCAAGCTAGCCAACTACCTCCTAGCTCCCCTGATCCTGAAAGTAGCACCCCTAGAAACCTACTTGCATTCAGCTTCCAACCAGTCACCACTTCACTTATCTGTACCTTGATCAAAAATTAAAACCCACGACACTTTCTGCTGATCAACTCCCTGCCGAGTACCTACAAAAATCAGCTGATGCTATTGCTTACCCCGTCTCAATACTAATCAATCGAACCATAGTAGAAGCTAAAATTCCCACCATCTAGAAAATATCCTATGTAATCCCACTTCACAAATGAGGCAGCTTTACTGAATTCTCCAATTATAGGCCAATAGCTATACTCTCTCCACTTGCAAAGATTATGGAAAAATGTATTCATAGACAACTCATGCACCACTTAATCCAGAATCACCTTATGGCAGACACTCAGCATAGCTTCCGTCTTCATCACAGCACTACTTCAGCCCTCCTAGCCTTTACCAACACCATAAACCATAATCGCAACAATAATTATATACCCTCAGCCCTCTTCTTGGATCTTTCCAAGGCATTCGATGTGGTTGATCACCAACTTTTAATCCACACCCTGCAAACATTCTGTCTAGATACTAGAGCCCTTCAATGCTTTCAGTCCTACCTGAATGGTCGACAGCAGGCTGTCCTCTGGCAGAACAAACTCTCTAACCTTCTACCTAACACCCTTGGAGTACCACAAGGCTCTATACTAGGGCCCTTGCTGTTCTCCATCTTCATTAACAACCTTTATACTGTCATCCCAAAAGTCAGCTGTATCCAATATGCTGATGACTCTACTCTGATTTGCTCAGCCACATCTCCAGTAGAGTTATGGTCAGCTACCCAGACCACCTTTAATACAATAGAAAACTGGCTTTCTGAACATCATCTGATCCTAAATCCCAAAAAACCTAACATGCTGTTATTTTCACCAACATGTAGGTCTACCGCTTTCACCTTTACCATAAATTCAAATGATGGCACAATAATCTCCCCTGACCCCTCTACAAAACTATTAGGTGTCATCATAGACAATAATCTAAAATTCGACCTACATGTTAACCAAACTATCAAAACCATCAATAAAAAACTAGGGTCACTTTACAGAATAAAAGCCTTCCTAACCCCTCCAGCTAAAATTGCCATAGCTCGCTCTCACCTTCTTTCAACCCTTCTGTATGCATCCTCTCTACTCTCGAATTTAAACAAGACTGTCCTTAACAAACTCTCAATTTGTACAACAAGATTGCCAGGTTTGCCACTGGGCTGCCTTTTAGGACACATCATTGCATCAATCTAAATCAGCTTGGGTGGCTTGAACTACCCAGCCTAATCCAGTATAACCAACTGATTATGGCCTATAAAATCCTCTACAATCCGGACAATACTCCTGCACTTAAGAATATTATCACCCCCTATAACAATCCTAGACTGCTTCGATCCTCTAACAAACTACTAATTCAGACTAGCAAAATTAATAACACAGCCGGTGACTCTCTCTTTGCAAACTCTGTAAGTAGATCCTGGAACTCTCTTCCAGCTGATATTACCTTACTTTCCACCTTAGGTCAGTTTAAAACTAGACTCAAACAACATTTGCCACTTAACTGGCTATGTCAATGTATCAAGCCCGGCTAACTCTCTCTAGAATGTGTAAAAAATCTGTTAACCAGTTTACTGTGTAATTTAATCTAATCCTGACTTGCGCTCAGGATTAACTCTAACCTGTGGAACTTGTTTAACTTGCTTACTTATGTAATCTCTGTAAATAGTTTGTTTGTAATATGTAATGCTGGTATTATGTAATGCTGTATCTGCTTACCCTTGGAGCTTTTCTCCCCAGGCCTCCGCTGAAAATGAGCATGCATCCAGTCGGACTATCCCGGTCAACAAATGTAAAATAAAATAAATAAATAAATAAATAAATAAATATTGCCTTCCGACAACATATAAACTATATACTAGAATTGATTCCAGCAGTGTTTATAGTCATTTAGAAGAAAACTCAATCATGGCAGTAGAACAAAAGGGCAATAAAAGAAAGTCATATGGAACAAAGGATCATTTGTTAAATAAAGTCATAATGGAGAACTGTAAAAAGGGGAAGAATCTAAGTATGGCATGGATAGACTGCAAAAAAGCATATGACAGTATCCCACATTCATGGATAAAAGAGTGCTTAAAAATGTATAAGATACACCCTACACTTATCAATTGTATTACAGCGACCATCAAACAGTGGCAAACCACTTTGCAGTTAAGCCATGATAAAGGTCAAATTATTATTCCAGGGATAAAAATTAAAACGGGGATATTCCAGGGTGACTTTGTCACCACTGCTCTTTTGTCTTGCCCTTAACCCATCAAGCTGCCTGTTTAACAGATTAGGTGATGGCTACAATTTGGCTTCCATTAAACAACAAAGTGTAAAGAATTATCATGTTCTTTTTGTAGATGATTTAAAACTGTATAGTTCATCAGATGAGAAACTGAAATTACAACTGCAAGTGGTCAGAACTTTTTCAGATGATAAAAGAATGTCATTTGGTCATGATAAATGTGCAGAACCAGCCTTTAAAGTAGGAAAGCTGCAGCACCAAGAAAACATCAGTTTGGAACAAGAATTTGATAAAAAAGAACTTGAGCAAGAGGGAGTATATAAATATTTGGGAATTGATGAAGGATCAACAATAAAACATGAACAAAAGCTAATAAAACTTAGTAAGGAATATTTTAGAAGAAACAGCATTGACATCTAGGAACAAAGTCCAAGCTATAAACTAGTTTGCTGCTCTTGTCTCAACTTACAATTTTGGAGTGATTGACTGGCCTCAAAAGGTGTTTGATAGGTTGGATAGGAAACCAAGAAGGATGATTCATGCTCATCAGATGATTTATAAAAATCAGTGTATACCAAGATTATATATTCCGTGTTCTGAAGGAGGTATGGGCCTCCTCATAATTGATTGCAAGTATAGATCTGCAATCGTGAGACTGCCCACATACAGTATCTGCTGACCTCACAAAACCCAAATGTAGTGAAAGTTTTGAAACATGAGGAGACAAGTCTAAGACAACTTCTCTGCTTAGTTTAGCAGAAGCATATCAGTGTCAAGCAGGAATGGAAATCAAACCAAAAGTAGATAAAAATCAGGCAACAACTGAATGTGCCAAAAAAAAAAAAACAAAAGAAAGAATATAAAGTGAAGGATCAGATGAGAAGGCAAGAAATGTGGAAAATGCATAAATATAGTATCAAGTGTGGAAAACTCTTGGAACACCCTCATGTTGATAAGGATCTGAGAGCAGGCGTGGTTGAGGAGAGATGAATTTAAACCAAAAGACGAAAGGTTAATATCGGTGGCCCATGATAGTGGACTACGTACACGTTGGTTTACAGAGTACATTGAACATGTGAGAGAAACAGACAAATTCAGGATTTGTAAAACATTATTGGAAACAGTCGCACATCGTGTTGCTGGTTGTGATATACTAATGACAGAAGGACTGTATACTGAAAGGCATAACAATGTGGCAAGACTGTTGCATTGGGGATTGTGCAAAAAGTTATTGTTTTGAAGTGGCTGAAAAACATTGGAAACATGAGTCTCAAAGCATCATAGAAAATGATGGTTTATATCACATGAGATCATCCATTCCCAACAGTTCAAAAAACAGATGCGATTAAAACAGATATAGTAGTCTGTGGAAAAAGACAAAAGTAGCATTGATCGTATAATTGCTACACCCAGTGACTACTGTGTCTTATGTACAGAGAGAGAGACACACAAAGTCATAAAATACCAGGATTTACAGGCAGAAACAAGGGCAATGTGGAAGAAGTATACCTAGACAGTTCCAGAAGTAACAGGAGCAATGGGTCTTATAAAAAAAAAAAAAATTAACATTGTTGTGACACCAGGGAAATACTGATAGTCAAGCTATCTGAAATTTTGTAAATAATTATATGTCACTTGAAAATATCAATATGATTTATATAGAAATGTGACACTGCCAGCCCAGCTATCTGGAATTTTGTAAATAGTCATGTCATGTTTGAATAGTAATATGATTCATATGCTTGTGTGACGACCGTGCCCTGGCCCAACAATCAAGGAGCCTCAATCCTCACCACTAACACCAGGGAGGTCATCTCATAGTAGAGAGGAAAAGATAACTAATACATACAGTAAAGTATAATTTCCCTTAAGTGCACACAGAGATCACAGTCAGTCTGGGGCTGGTTTCTCCCTTGCTCACCAGGTCCCCAATAAGACACCCCACTGGCACAGCTATAGGGTCCAGGTCTCAGCCTAGCTGGGCAAGCTAAAACCTCCAGTACCCTCTCTGTCCAACCAGTGCTTTGTGTCCCTGCCAAGTAGCTGTGCCAGTGGGGAGTCTTATTGGGGACCTGGTGAGCAAGGGAGCAACCAGCCCCAGACTGACTGTGATCTCTGTGTGCACTTAAGGGAAATTGTACTTTACTGTGTGTATTAGTTATCCTTTTCTCTCTCCTATGAGATGACCTCCCTGGTGTTAGTGGTGAGGCTCCTTGATTGCTGGGCCAGGGCACGGTTGTCACAAGTGATGGCAGTGATGGGATCACACAAACTTAAAATAATACAGTAGAACAGGTCTGATGTCAAAGAAAAATACCTAATTAATCTTTACTAGCTTTAACTATTCCTACAAGAAGTCACAGTGCTGAAACTTACATGTGAGCATAAGGCAGAGTGCTGAGTTATATATTCAAGATCAAAATGCTTTCAGTCTCTTGTGAGAAATAGTATTTAAATATTACTAACAAACATGTCTCTAAGGCCCTCCCAAATTACATCATTTTTGACACTTAGTCTGGAGTTCTCAAGCCACAAACTGCATTATTTAGCAATCTAACACCTGCTCAGAAACTTACAACAATACAAGTCATTTCACATGTATACTCTAACAGAAACCAAAGCAATAAAGCACATTCCACATCTAAATTCTGGTCATAAACTTTAGCCTTAAAACAATGGGCATGAAACCTTCATCCAGACTCACTGGAGCCGAATTCTAACATGAAAGGGTCACAACATGCTTCACTGAGGCAGTAGAGTGCAATGTTGTCACATATTTTGCAGTTCCACATTTTACAGTATTTTTTTACACTCAAGAAACATGCTTGTATTTTTACATTTATTTACAAATGCCAGAATTATATATCAAATTCTATTTGACTAGGCTGTCAGCCTTCACCCATCTCTCCCCAATCATCACAGCTTGTCCTACAAATGTAAGAGAACTGTATGTTATGTACTGAGCTTCAAGAATGTAACCACAGTGTACTCTGCTAGAAAAGAACAGAAATGTGTATAAACTATATAGCTGTGCCAGTGGGGAGACTCATTGGGGATCTGAAGAAAGAGCCAGAAACCACCCCCAGACTGACTGTGATCTCTGTGTGTTCTTAAGGGAAATTGTACTTTACTGTGTGTGTACTTGTCATCCTTCCAATGTGTATGTCCCTCAATGGTGCTAGTGGTGAGGATTGAGGCTCCTTGCTTACTGGGCCAGTGCAGAGACGTCACATATTAATTGCTTGGCAGTGGTGGGATATCCACATAACATATTAATTGGCTGACAGTGGTGAGTTAGCCACATCACATATTGATTGGCTTGTAGTGATGTGGATATTGAATTCCTGTAGCCTGTGTACAGTGGCCATTGAAGGTGTTTGTACTCTCAATCAGCCATGCAGTAAACATTCAGAGTTCATATCACAATTTTTTTTTTTTTTTTTTTTTTTTTTTTAGTTTGGTTAGTCAGGGAGAGCAGACAAGCATGTCAGCAAGGAGCCAACTGGCTGAGTTGTGCCTGGCTAAAGGACTGGTGAATGCCAACCTGACTAAGGCAGACATGATTGCAGCTTTAGTTACAACTGCATCACAGAATAGCAACCAGTAGGACAATCAGACTGGCCATGGAGATGTACAACTCTCAGAAAATGGACAGCTCAACCTTTCCACAGAGGACTTAAAAATCTGTCTGAAGTTAGAGACTTGAGTTGGAGGACAAGTGTTTGGAAATAGAAGCAGCAGAGAGACTGAGACATCTGGAGGCTGAGGAGAATGAGAGAAAGAGGCAACATGCAAAGGAGATGCTGACTCTTTGCCAGAGTCATGGCAGTAATAGGGAAGGGAGTAACCGAACCCCAGAAGCAACAAAGATCAGTAAATTTCTTCCACAATTTACAGAGATGGATCATTTTGATAGTTTTATTCATATGTTTGAGAGGGTATGTAAACAGTATAATGTTGTCTAAGGGCTCTGGGTATGGTTCCTGACCCCCTTACTCCATGGTAAACCTGTAACTGCAATTTCTAAACTATCTGATATTGATTGTTTAAATTATAATACAGTGAAAATCTATTTGCTAGAATGTTTTAAGTTAACACCTGAAACTTATGGAAAAAGTTTTGTGAGCATAGACGCAAGGCAGATGAAAGTGTGTGAATAGGTTGCTGAACTAAGCATTTATTTTCATAGGTGGGTGAGTGGATGTCAGGTCACCACTTTTGAAAGGCTGGCAGACCTTCTGGTGAGGGAACGAGCCCTTAGCACTTTTCCTGAAGACATGAGAATCTGGTAAGCTGAGAGACAATGCAATACTGTTGATGAGTTGGGGAAGAAGGGAGACCTATACCTAGCAAGCAGAGCATCACTGCACAGGAAAGGGACACCCAGTGCTGCTCATGAGTCTAAGAGAACCCATGGTGGGCAGCCCAGACTGCCCCAACAGAATCCGCCAGTAGCAGGGGAAGCCACGAGTCCAGGTACACATCCAGGACCAAGGGTTAAATGTTTTAAATGCAACTAGTGGGGCCATGTAGCATATAGATGTCCACAGAGGCAAGGTGGTGAAAAAAATGGTGGGAGAGCCAGTAAGTAGAAATAACAAAATGCCTGCAGTAAGTTGTCTGAAGACAACAAGGGTACCAAACTACCACAAAAGGTTATATCCTATCTTAGTAAATAGGGAAGAGGCCATAGCTAAGAGAGACACAGCCTCTGACCTAACCATTTTGAGGCCTGCAATGGTTACAGAGGAGCACTACTTGCTTGGATAGTCTACTCCAGTCAGAGATTTAGGAGGGACCCCATTTCAGATACCTTTGGCTAGGATTTACCTTGACTGGAAGGGTAGAAAGGGAAGCAAGCAAATAGGTGTGGTTGAGGATATCCCTGCGGATGTCCTGATAGGGAATGATTTTGATAATGCCGTACCCTGTGTGCATGCAGTTACACACAGTCAGGCTTAGAGACAAGCATGTGGGTCTGGTAGCCTGGGGGAGACCCAGACAGACCGCACACTTGCAGCCAGGACTGGTGAGGTGGTTACTTTAGGGAGGGAGCTAACCTGTACCACTGAGACTGAAGGTGGGCCACAGCTGCTTGTGGGTACTGATGTTCCCTTGGACAGAGTGACTTCAAGGGCAGAGGTGTGTAGTAGTACCCATACTGACAGTGAGACACCGCTGTCAGAGGATGCCAGAAATCCTGTGGAAGGGGAGCAGGGAAGGGTTACTAAGAGAGAGTTGAGACAGGCTCAGCTCTTAGACCCTACATTACAAGGCCTGAGGCAGGTAGCTAGTGAGGCACCTGATTCTCAAGGGAAGGAGGAATCTGTATACTGGGTTAAAGGGTTACTGTATAGAGAGTGGATCCCTGAGGGAGAGCTAGAGGGTGAGAGAATACAACAGTTGGTAGTGCCCAGAGCCTACATCTGGCACTTCTGGCCATAACCCATGAGATTCCCTTTGCAGGTCATATGGGCATAAAACATACAAAGAGACGTATTATACAGAACTTCTGTTGGCCTGGGATTTCCAGAGATGTGACAAGATACTGCAGGACCTGTGAGCAGTGCCAAAAGGTAGGCAAGGTAGGAGACAAGGCGAAAGCTCCTTTGATGCCTTTGCCTGTGATTGAGTAGCCATTTCAGAGGGTAGCTATGGATATTGTGGGGCCTCTGAGTACCCCACGTTCCACAGGGAAAAAGTATATCCTAGTGGTAGTATATTATGCTACCAGATACCCTGAGGAAGTGGCTCTGTCCTCCATTGAGGTAGAAAAGGTGGCAAATGCTTTGCTAGAGATTTTCAGCAGGGTAGGTTTGCCAAACGAAATACTGACTGACAGATGTGCCAGTTTCATGTCAGACCTGCTGGCTTGTCTGTAGAAGCACTGTGGGGTGAAGCACCTGAAGACCACCCCCCTACCATCCTCAGACTAATGGTCTTGTTGAGACTCATTATGATGCTATGGGCATTTGCAGACCAGTTTAAAAGGGACTGGGACAAATATTTGCCCCATCTGTTTGCTTACAGAGAGGATCCCCAGGAATCCACAGGTTTTTCACCCTTTGAGTTGCTGTATGGGCATAGAGTGAGGGGACCTCTAGATTTGATTTGAGATGAGTGGGAGGGTGAGTGACTCCCATAAGGAGTCTGTTGTGGCATATTTCCTAAACCTCAGGACAAGGCTCAGGGAACTCATGGGCTTGGCCCAAGAGAACCTGGCAGAAGCCCAACCAGCAGAAAAAGGTCTGGTATGACAGGAATGCTTGAGCTAGAGAATATGCTGTAGGGCAGCAGGTAATGGTTCTAAATTCTGTCAGACACAACAAGCTGCAGGCAGCTTAGAAGGTACCCTTCAAAGTGGTAAGGAAGGTCAGTGATGTTAACTACATGGTAGAACGGGTCTATATTAGATCACCAGATGCTTAAAAAAGCAAAAGGTGATTAATCAACCCTATGTAAGTGAAAGTTTACAATTTAGAATTGTCAGAACAGCGATTTTTTTCTTAGGGTAAAAAATTGCTGTTCCAAAAAAATAAAATAGAAAATTTTAAACATTACATGAAGTGGGGGGGCTTCACCCCCCACACCCCCCTACTTAAATATACCATCTTCGAGACTGCACTACAGTGCCGAAAATGGAAAAGTAACAAAGCAGCAAAGCAAAGTCTTTCCCAGGGAAAGAATTCACTTAAAAGCTGCTTCAATATTTTGCCGTTTCAGGCTTTTGAGTTCAACCAAGATGCATTTGAAAGAATGCGTCTTCGGTCTTCTAATAGGGAACCAGTAGAACAGCTAGGCAGGAGGCAGGGGCACAGATTGTACCATGTTAACATGATGAAAGCTTACCATGACTGGGAGGCCCTTGTGCTAAGTATTTGCAGTACAAGGCTGGAGGAGTCTGATGGGGATCTATGGCTACAGGGAGCCAGCCAGGAAAATCCCAAATAAGTATGGTGGAGCCTAGGGTTGCAGGCATATGATGAGACAATGTAGCACAATACTGGGGTCAGCAATGCCAAGGTAGCAGGTATCTCAAGATAGGGAATGGGGTAAGGTATTCCCAGATAGGCTCAGCCCTCTCAGGCAATGTTTCTCAAGGGTCACTTGAAAAACTAGCTTGAGTTTTCGGGGAGGGGAGAAATGTGACACCAGGGAAATACTGCCAGTCCAGCTATCTGGAATTTTGTAAATAATTATATGTTACTTGAAAATATTAATATGATTTATATAGAAATAATACACTGCTACCCCAGCTATCTGGAATTTTGTAAGTAATCATATGTCATTTGTGAATAGTAATATGATTTATATGCTTGTCCTACAAATGTAAGAGAACTGTATGTTATGTACGAAGCTTCAAGAATGTAACCACAGTGTACCCTACTGGAAAAGAACAAAAATGTATATCAACTATATAGCTGTGCCAGTAGGGAGTCTTATTGGTGATCTGGACAAAGAGGCAGAAACCAGCCCCAGTCTGACTGTGATCTCTTTGTGCTCTTAAAGGAAATTGTACTTTACTGTGTGTGTACTTGTCATCCTCCCAATGTGTACGTCCCTCACTGGTGCTAGTGGTGAGAATTGAGGCTCCTTGATTACTGAACCAGTGCAAGGGCATGACAGTTGTACTTGGATATGTCACCAATACATGCAACTCCATAGGAATTGCAGAAGGAATTATTACTGGGTACATTGTGAGTACTGCGAGGAGCACTTTAAGCTATCAAAGATTGAAACGATACTAATTTCATGAACTTTAATCATGCTTTGACTTAGGAATGAGTTAATTCCCATCATGGTATTAGAAACCCAAAAGACTTGGAGAAATTAAAAAAAAGGAGGTTTGGTGAGGAAAGGTAGTCAGAGTTCACAGAACATAAAACAGCACTGCATCAAGTAAAACAAATGTATAGTGTCCAGTGAGAGTTTGGGAATGACCTGTCAGCTTTTCTGATTACAATGCACATCCTGGAACAAGGCATTTCTCTAGTGGACAAATTGAGCAAATGTTGCTTGATGCCTAATGAGTGGTTCCATCAGTATGTTTACAAAGACGGCCCCTTCTTGCAGCTAGGAAGCTTTACTGTGATTTCTCCTGTTTACTTGACCAAATTCAGCAACTTCTTTTCTCTATTCCCTCAGTAGAGATAGACACCTGGGGATGCTCTAGACTATTGCTGACCCTTAAGGCTTCTTTACACATTTCCCCTGGTGCCTTCATGATAACATCCATCCAGAAAACCAGACTGTGCCAAAGTCATCTTCATTTTCCCATTTGGCCCTGTCACAATTGGTTTCAACTTGGCTTCATCAAATAAGGAGAACCATTTCTTCTGTTTCTTCAAACAGAATTAGTATGTAACACATCCGTCAAGCCTTAACCAGACATTTAGACTCTCAGACCGACTTGACTGGTCTCTGTATTTTTAGTAATAGTCAGGAACCCAGCAGTTCTGGCAAGAGTACTCCCAAGTCCTAATGGCATTGCAGAAGTGTTTGACCAGGAGACTTCAAAAGGGCAAATGACACAAATACTTATTGTGGGCTACAAGGCTAGGACTAGATTTTTACATAGCTCTGATTCGTGCAGTTTTTCTTTTCAGCAATACAAGTTAGCCTTGTACCTGTTTCAGCCTTTTACCAAAGATCCAGTCACAACTGTCTGGCTTATCAAAGAGTTTGCAAAGCATTCTTGAGAGAGGATTTCTTAAAGCAGATCTCAAATACCTTACTTGCAAGACTTTGTTTTTAATGGTGTGTGTGTGTGTGTGTGTGTGTGTGTGTGTGTGTGTGTGTGTGTGTGTGTGTGTGTGTGTGTGTGTGTGTGTGTGTGTGTGTGTGTGTGTGTGTGTGTGTGTGTGTCTGTTTCTTATATTTGGAATATATATATATATATATATATATATATATATATATATATATATATATATATATATATATATATATATATAGTTTCATCAATCTGTCATGAGAATAACTTGTAAGGTATTCAACTGTTTTGCAACAGACAGTTTTGATGTGGCAGTAATAGGGACAGAGATACATTATGGGAGCTAGGAAGGGAGCACTAGCTTGAGAGAGTCTGAAATATGCCGGATAGTTCTGATTTGGAGGTAATAGGGATAGAGATGCATTATGGGAGCTAGGAAGGGAGCACTAGCTTGTGAGATATTCTGAAAGATACCAAAAAGGAGGTTTGTCGGTGGCTACCAGTCGTACCTTTGTAGTATTCAGACTTGGTTCAAGAAGATCTGTCATTATTTTAAGAACATGGCTTTTATTGTACAGATGTTAGCTAACAAAATGTCAAGTTCATCATTTTATCCTAACACAGAGCTCTAGTGTCTCGTGCCAGAAAATGCCAGTTGGTTAGTTGCCTGTTCAGTAAACTCCTTAATCTTCTCCACCTGGGTGCTGTACAGTCATAGCTAACAGCTACTTACAAATGCATTGCCTTAGCTATAATGGATCACTAGCAGGTGAAAAGGTCACACTGAGATTTCTTGGTGTACACCTCAGAATCTGGCAGCTGATTTCTTTTGGCCCTGGAATACATTATTTGAGGCTAAAGACATTTCCTAGAAAAAAAGCAATTCTAATTCAGTAGTATAAAGTAGGTTGAATGTGAAATGTGAAAGTTACTACCAGTGAAGTAACTAAATCTTTGCAGGCATCTACTCCTGCAAAACTGTCCATAATTTTTATCATTAGACTATCTTACTTGAATTGTATAAGCAAGCCTATCACACCAGATAAATCAATACATAAGTGTTTTAACTGCTTCTTTTAATATATCAACATTTCTGTTAATCTACCAACAAATAATGAGACAGCATTCCCAATGAACTGTGGTATTATAGTCCTCATTTAATGAGTAATAATACTATTTTCTTATTATGTAATCAGTTTCTTTTATGCCATATCCCAGAATGGAGCTGGTGCCTGCACTTAACAATGTTTGCACCCTGTACATGTTTTAATGCAGTTTAATAACTTCAGGCATATCAGTCATGTCTTGTTTTATTTGAAAATAATTAGTCTTTAACTACCCTGCCTAGCAGATTAATAAATGAGTTGTTGTCTTTCGGCTTTTCCCGGTTAGGGGTCGCCACAGCCGAACTCTGGTCCGCTAATGATTGGCAGTAGATTTTGATGAACGCCGAGGTGCCAGCTCGACATTCAACCTTCAACGAAGGCACGCCCATTTACGCATGTCTTTCGAATGCCCACCCAACTGCGGGGAGGACATGCAGACTCCACACAGAAGGAACTCCCCGCACTCCAGCCAAGAATCGAATGGGAGAACCTCTTGCTGTGAGGCAACAATGCTACCGCTGCACCACCACGGATGTACAGATTAATAAATGAGTAAGTAATAAAAATGTAATGAGTAAGTAATAAAAATGTAACATTAAGCAGCTTTCATATATGTTCCATGACAATGTTAAGATGTTTGTTGGAACAGTGTTTGTGCAGAACTTTGACCAGTATTTTGCAATGTAGAGTCCAGAGAGATGGCTAGAAAGGTGCTTGGTGTGACATCTGGAAAGAGGAAGGAGGACAAGGAGATCTGGTGGTGGAATGAAGAAGTACAGGAGACTATACAGAGAAAGAGGTTGGCGAAGAAGTGGGATTGTCAAAGAGATGAAGAAAGAAGACTAGTATAAGGAGATGAGGTGCATGGCAAAGAGAGAAGTGGCGAAGGCTAAGGATAAGGCGTATGAAGAGTTGTATAAAAGGTTGGACACTAAGGAGGAAGAAAAGGACCAGTACCGATTGGCTAGACAGAGGGACCAAGCTAGTAAAGATGTACAGCAGGTAAGGGTGATAAAGGATAATGAGGGAAACATACTCACAAGTGAGGAGAGTGTGTTGAGCAGATGGAAAGAGTACTCTGAGGGGTTGATGAATGAAGAGTATGAGAGGAAGAGAAGGTTGGATGATGTGCAGATAGTGAATCATGAAGTGCAGTGGATTAGCAAGGAGGAAGTAAGGATAGCTATGAAGAGGATGAAGTATGGAAAGGCTGTTGGTCCAGATGACATTCCTGTCAAAGCATGGAGGTGTTTAGGTGAAATGTCAGTGGAGTTTTTAACTAGATTGTTTAATGAAATCTTGGAAAGTGAGAGGATGCCTGAGGAATGGAGAAAAAGTGTTTTGATACTGATTTTTAAGAATAAGGGTGATGTGCAGAGCTGTAGTAACTACAGAGGGATTAAACATATCAGTCACAGCATGAAGTTATGGGAAAGAGCAGTGGAAGCTAGGTTAAGAAGGGAGGTGATTAGTGATCAGCAGTATGGTTTCATGCCAGGAAAGAGCACTACAGATGCGGTTTGCTCTGAGAGTGTTGATGGAGAAGTACAGAGAAGGTCAGGAGTTGCATTGTGTCTTTGTGGATTTAGAGAAAGCATATGACAGGGTGCCTAGAGAGGAGTTGTGGTATTGTATGAGGAAGTCGGGAGTGTCAGAGAAGTATGTAAGAGTGGTACAAGATATGTATGAGGGTAGTGTGACAGCGGTGAGGTCTGCGGTGGGAGTGACCGATGCATTTAAGGTGGAGGTGGGATTATATCAAGGCTCAGCTCTGAGCCCTTTCTTATTTGCAATGGTGATGGGCAGGTTGACAAACGAGATCAGACAGGAGTCCCCGTGGACTATGATGTTTGCAGATGACATTGTGATCTGTAGTGAGAGTAGGGAAGAGGTGGAGGAAACCTTGGAGAGGTGGAGATATGCTCTAGAGAGAAGAGTAATGAAGGTCAGCAGGACTAAGACAGAATATATGTGTGAATGAGAGGGAGGATAGAGAAATGGTGAGGATGCAGGGAGTAGAGGTGGCGAAGGTAGATGAGTTTAAGTACTTGGGATCAGCAGTTCAGAGTAATGGTGAGTGTGGAAGAGAGGTGAAGAAGAGAGTACAGACAGGATGGAGTGGGTGGACAAGAGTGTCAGGAGTGATTTGTGACAGACGAGTACCAGTAAGAGTGAAAGGGAAGGTCTACAAGAGGGTAGTGAAACCAGCTATGTTATATGGGTTGGAGACAGTGGCACTGACAAAAAGGCAGGAGTCAGAGCTTGACGTGGCAGAGTTGAAGATGTTAAGATTTGCACTGGGTGTGATGAGGATGGACAGGATTAGGATTAAGTATATTAGAGAGTCAGTCCAGGTTGGAAGGTTTGGAGACAAAGCCAGAGAGGCAAGATTACATTGGTTTGGACATGTGCTGAGGAGGGATGCAGAGTATATTGGGAAAAATATGCTAAGGATGAAGCTGGCAGGTAACAGGAAAAGAGGGAGGCCTAAGATAAAGTTTATGGATGTGGTGAGAGAGGACATGCAGGTGGTTGGTGTGACAGAGCAAGATGCAGAGGACAGGAAGAAATGGAAACAGTTGATCTGCTGTGGCGAACCCTAACTGGAGCAGCCGAAAGAAGAAGAGTCCATATTAATGTGCAGTAGCAGCAGCATTGTAGGTACCCAGAGCAGTTATTCCATTCCCACTGACTGCAGACTCCACCTGAGTCTGTTCTCTAAGCACAGGGGTGATGCAAAGTACAGCTCAGACTCCTGGCAAGGGGAGGAATTATGGAGCCTAATGTCTGGCTTTGGCAGGGGACAAAGGTTTGATGATGATTAGGAGATGGTTGAGGCTTGGCAGAGAGGACAATTATATGCCATAGGGGACAACTGTGCTCAAAACTGTGATAAAAATGGAATATGAAGTATTGTGGATTCAGAACAGAATGGGAAGTAATTGGGAACATATCTCTCAACCTGGAATCCTAAAAAATCTGGACAAAGGCCCATGAAAAATAGGTACAACTGGCCAAAAATATGTATGCCGATTAACATAAAACTTGCATACATAATTATGTACCCCATCCACGCCAGTGGAACTGTGGGGTTCCACCTTTTAAATGCAAATTGAAGAACAGACAAAATATTAGAAGAACAATGGTGTTTTATTTAAATTAATATTTGAACTTGCATCAAACTTTGAACTTATGCAAAACTAAAATACAATTTTCTTTTATAAAAATAAAATGAACTGCTTCTACAGTAATATTTTATAACACAAAATATAACCAGAACAAACAGTTTTATTTGTATTAACATCTGAATTTGCTTATATTAATGTCATCTGGACTGGTATAAAACTGTGAACTTGTAAAAACTAAAACACAATTTTCTTTTATAAAAAATAAAATTAACTACTAATAGGGTGCATGCCTCAGTAAGAAACTGTACATGTTCTTAACTCTATCTAATAATACAGTTTGAAAAGTTATCTTGAAAGCTAACATCACATTCAGTTTCTTATTCATTATGCTAGGTTATTAATCACCCCCCCATCATAGTGTGAGATATGTGAGATACAAAAACATTATGCATTGCATCAGAAGTCACTAATGGGTAAAATGAAATTAAA